>NC_142933.1:26001080-26063580 GCF_046866305.1 Octopus bimaculoides
GCGCCAGTATATTCGATAAAGAAAGAAACTAGTAAAACGAAACAAGAAATGCATGGTGCCAATTGCACATCAGCTTCAAGAGTAAAGGAGACAAAGGACATGGCATTATAAGCTGGTGGCGGTGGGGGAGTTGGAGTTAGATTTCTCACTTTCTCATTTCTTTCATAATTCCTTCTCTATGACCGTAAATAATTGCGACTAAGCAGGAAATGCTTTTTGTATATTAATCGGTCTTTTGTCTATCTTCTATCTTAAGATACTGGAAGTAGCATCTGTTATTTCCCCGCTCGTTCTCATTTATACCAACACCAAATGTCAGTGATTCTCTGAGAATTTTCTCAGTAAAAGATATATCGTTTTAATTTAAAGTTTCAAGTGTTGGGTATTTCTTCATTTACAAAGTACATCTGCTGGAAGTGTGTGGTACATTTAAAAAAATTAGTTTTTAAGCTTTTAGTTTTGCTTTGTCTTTCAATATTTAAAATTGTTTCAGCCTGGATAAGTATCCCTCATTGCATCGTCATGTACATACATACATACATACATACATACATACATACATATACAGACAGACAGCAAACAGACAGACAAACAGACAGATAGACACAGGTGCACTGACATACATATATATACATATATGCATACATACATATATAGAGATTCATACAAACATACATGAATAGGCATAAATGCTTACATAAATACATACTTAGAAACATAAATACATGCATGCATGCATACATACATACATACATACACACACACACACACACACACACACACACACATACATACATACATACATACATACACTGTCACTTTGATGGCATGCCCTGCTCTCTCATACATATGTGGAGGTGCATAGCTTAGAGGTTAGGGTGGTGGACTCATAATCATAAGATTGTGGTTTCGATTCCTGGGCCGGGTGATGCGTTGTGTTCTTGAGGAAAACACTTCATTCCACCCAGCTGGTAAAATTGAGAAATCCAGCGACAGACCAGCGACAGAAACCGTCTCTGTGCTCTTACAAAGTAATGTGGACTAATCAATGTATACATGCATATATATAAGTATTACATAAATACACACACACACACACACACACACTATTTCTCTCTCACAAACGCAAGTGCAGACAATGCCGTTAAAGTAGGTCGTTTCGCAAGGAACGGTTCCAGGATCGGTCCTACTACGCGGCATCACTTTAGCAAATGACTTCAACTGTATTCACGAGGCGGATGCTCTCTGTTTGAGTATGTACACACACACACACACACACACACACACACACAGAAAGATAGAAAGACAGACAGACAGGCAGAGTTATGCAAGAACAGTCGAATACATACATACATACATACATACATACATACATACATACATGATGGTTGAAAACTCGTGTTCGATTATTGCCATAGCCTGATCGAATGTCCCATGCAGGCGACGGCTACGACCAGCCATTTTTGTGATAGGTCTTACTTTTTTTCAAGCGATGAGTGTGCATGATAATTTTTTAAAGTCGGGAACGGATTTGCAAAAATCCAATCCTACTCTTTGAAAATGGACAACATAAACTCCGAAAGAAGAACTAGTCTACATCATCGGATATTGTCAGCGTCGCGGGTTTTCTCTCAGAATTTACCTCTCCTAGAAAGATGTTGTGACAGCAACAGAGGGACCTCCTATTCCCAGTGGACCAACATACATACATACATACATACATACATATGTAACTAAGCGAATGTCAGACGTTCGTTATTGCCTAAGCGCAATGGAATGCAAGAGTAAAGATTAGGTCTTTCTCTCTGTGCTAACGACTGAAGTTTGAGCATTGATGGATTATAACTTTATACTCAAAGAAATGATTGAAGGAATGACTTTGTGAATTATAGGGTTTTGCTACGGATTTAAAAATTGCATGTATGTTGCTCCAAACATCATGAAAGATCTCGTGGAAGGGTTCACCTTAACAATATCCTTATCTACCTATAAGGAATTGCAAAGCCTTACATTTATGCAAAAACGAAGTTGGTGGAGTGATCAGTGACACGGGATCGAGTTTTGCGGCCAAACTATTAACATACTATAGGAGATGAAGAGACAAGGAGGCGACAAAATACAAAACAGAAACAAACTACACTGATACACTGATCGTAGATGACACAACATAGCAGAAATGGTCAAAAAGATGTGTGTGTGTGTGTGTGTGTGTGTGTGTCTGTGTCTGTGTCTGTGTGTGTGTGTTCTACTGTAGACTCGGGTCGACCAAAGCCTTGTGAGTGGATTTGGTAGACGGAAACTGAAAGTGACCCGTCGTGTATATATATATACATATACACATACACGTGTGTGTGTGTGTAAAAGTAAAAACTTACTGTGAGCAGATTCTGATAAACAGATATACAATTTTGTTATAATTAGACAAAGCAAACATACAACAGACTAACACATAAACTAGGCAAATATACAAATAAGCCAATAGATAGACAAAAACACAGACAAATAGTCAAGCAGGCAATCAAAAAAGTAAGCAGATAGCCAAATAGACAAATATTCGTTCCTGTCTGTTTATCTATCTATCTGTCTGGTTTACAGACAGAAATTGAGAACATAAACGAATTTTCAGTAATTTAAAAAAGAAAAAAGAAAAAAAAACCAAAGCCTCCCTTTCCCTATTAGTTCGGCCTGCATTTTGGTTTGACTAAGAAGCCATGAAAATACGCCCAACATCAGGCCATCATCTCGACATTTGTGGCAGCCGTAGATATATAGAGACATTGTTGTGGAAAGGTCGAGAAGGAACAGTAAAACAGCGAAAAACAGCAAAAGAAAGAAACAGAGGTGAAAACCTGTGAATCTAAAATATTCACTGTACATCTTTCTTTTTGAGTGTATGGATGTTTACGTGTATGGATGTGTGTGTGTGTGTGTGTGCGTGCGTGTGGGTGTGTGTGTGTGTGCAAGTGTGTGCGTGTGTGTGTGTGTGTGCGTGCAAGCGTGTGTGAATGCTTTCCGTGTAAGACAGTAAATAGATGTATACTAAAGTGTCTGAAAGTATACATGTGAATGTGTGTATACATGGTTTCTATTTTAAGTATGCCTGTCATGAATAAGATTAAAAAAAAAGGTAATGTAAAAGGAGAAAGGGCTCTATACCCCTTTCTTATTTTGGATCTATTTTAAAACGGGGGCCACATTTTTCATTAATGTTTTACGTAGTGTTTTTGGTACGGAAAGACTTTCAAACTTCGTATACTTATCTATTTTGTGTTATAGAACAGAAAAAAAATTTTGTATTCGAATTTATTTCATGTAAAAAATTGTCTTATTTCGATAATTTCAACCAATCACTGACAAGTATTCAGTTGTTTATATTTACTCCTTTGGCTGATTAAGCGATGTAAAGCGTATTTAATCTCCATACCTTCGTTTTATTTGCTTTTTTCATTTTAAATTTGCTTTAACTCTAACCCTAACCCTAGGGTTAGGGTTAGGGTTGATTGTTTCAGAATCGTTTGTTTATGTAGTCGGCACTTAATGTATATCGGCTGAATGGACGTCAGTGATTGGTTGAAATTACAGAAATACGACAACTTCAACATGGAATAATTTATGGATTTCTTTTATTTTTAAGAAGACTAAGAGAAAAAGATGTTTTATATGACACATTCTACCAGTGTTCCAAGTTTCAAAGTGTTTCGTTAATGAAAAATGTGGCCCCCGTTTTAAAAAAGATCACTTATTTTTTTCTGACCAGGCTCCCGTGGTTTTATGGGTTTTTCCACGTGTAACCTTTCCTTTTTCGAAGCGCCTCCCCTTTGGGAGTTCTACTTATTTATTTATCTATTTATTTATCTATTTATTTATTATATCTTTCTCCGTTTTCTTCCTCTTTTTAGACGAACTTTCCTACCTTTCGGACAAAACCTTTTGTAACCTTCGTCCTGTCTTTGTCCTTATATGTTTTTAATTGATATTAGCCCTTGTGGCCAATAAAACGAATTAATTATTATTATTATTATTATTATTATTATTATTATTATTAGAACTGTCACGTCATCAGAGAAGTATCTTTTTTTTTTCTTTTTTGCTACACTCCTAGTCATGACCCCCAATATGGCTTTCGTAAAGCTGTATTTACCATGGCCTGTTCTAATACGCCACTCACTGGTGATTTCTCGATCTTGTGATGCTCAACGAAAGCAATGTCGTTGCATTCGACATAATCAAAGCTTTTAAATGATGTCTTGTCCGCTTCCAGACTTCATTTGTCTCGTTTCTTGGTGTAGAAACTTCCTGTCACATGACACTACCATAGCATGTGCAGACATGTTCCTTTCTGATTTACGGTCATGTTCCTCAATTCTAATAACCTGCTTGCTGTGGCCTCTAATAAAGCTCACCTCTCTGCAGATGCTACCATTCTTCACTCCTCTTTATCCCCCACTCACAGACACTCCACTCCCCGATGCAGTATAGGTACTCTAATGTCAAACATACATTACATCCATGAACGTTCTAGTCAATCTTGGCTCTTTTAACAACACAGGTAAAATACAATTAGTGTTCAAACAAAGGAAAAACAGTCTCGTAACTTCCTCTCTTTACTTTGGGACAACACAATTAAAATCCTCGAAGTTGTAACAAATGCTGAATCTCACAATCACTGCTGATCTCTCCTGGTGCCCCCCCCCCCCACATACATGTTTTCTTCTTATTTTATTATTGTTTAAAATATAAGGACCAGTCTATTTCGCAAATCTTCACATAAACAAAAGAAATCATGCATCAAAGTTGTTGTTAATTCTGGTTCCCAATTTTGGCCAGCAAGTCCGGTGGTGGGGGCAAATCATTTACATTGACTCTAGAGCTTGAGTAGTGCTTATTTTATCGACTCCGAAAGGACGAAAGGCAAAGTCGACCTCGGTGGAATTTGAAGTGCGAATCTAAAGATGGACGAAAAACTATTAGGAGTGGCTGTGTGGCAAGTAGCTTGCTTACGAACCGCATGGTTTCGGGTTCAGTCCCACTGCGTGGCACCTTGGGCAAGTGTCTTCTACTATAGTTTCGGGCCGACCAAAGCCTTCTGAGTGGATTTGGTAGACGGAAACTGAAAGAAGCCCGTCGTATGTATATATATATATGTGTGTGTGTGTGTGTGTGTGTGTGTGTGTGTGTGTGTGTGTGTGTGTGTGTGCGTGTGTGTGTCTGTGTTTGTCCCCCAATGTCGCTTGACAACCGATGCTGGTGTGTTTACGTCCCCGTAATTTAGCAGTTCGACAAAAGAGACCGATAGAATAAGTACTAGGCTTACAAAGAATAAGTCTTGGGTCGATTTTCTCGACTAAAGGCGGTGCTCCAGCATGGTCGCAGTCAAATGACTGAAACAAGTAAAAGAGTAAAGCATTTTGCCTGGCGTACTAACGATTCTACCAGCTCGCCACCTTAAAGCTGCCATTCTTTACTCAGGTAGAGCATTTATCAAGAAGTAATGTTCTCCTGACTTGATATGTTATATATATTTGTATCAGTTACAGAACAGTATTTCTTTTCACATATCAAAATACTGATGAGAAAAATTTCGGAGAAGATAAAAGCTCAATCATGTCAAATTACGCAAACTTGCACTTCTTTAGTTACTAACAGCATTATTTCAACTAAGTTGCACTATGGAGCGTTGCATGTTAGTGGAATTACAATGGAAGAAATGGAAAACATTCAAGTATTTAGGAACTGTTTTTTATGAGTGATGGGAGGTAGGAAACAGAATTAGATGCAAGAATTGCTGGAACTGGTTTAATGATGCGCCAACTTCAGCACTTAATCACCAGAAGGAAAGAGGTGAGTGAAAGGAAAACAAACTCACAATCTTCAGTTCGGTTTTTCGTGCCTATCGACACTAGCACTTGTATCTGAGTCTGTATTTATTCCATCAGCCACTTTATCGAACGGCTAAGTTAGAGGGACGCGTAAACAAACCAAAACAAATCCGGTTTCTGAAGCAGTGAAGGGAAACAAACACAACAAAAAGACGCAGATGCACACACACACACACACATAATGATCTTCCTCGCAGTTTCCGTCTCCCAAATTCGCTCACAAAGTATTGGTCGACCCGGGGCTATAGTAGAAAACGCTTACCCAAGTTGCTGCGCAATTGGGACTTAACCCTTAACCACGTGGTTACAAAGTGAGTTTCTCAACCACACAGCCATCCTTGTATCTGTGGTGATGAATCTAAAGAGTATGATCAAGGATGCAAGGGTCCGAAATGGGGTTCGTCTGAATGGCCACTGGAGCTAATGCTACTTGATAGGGTGCGTGATTCAGAGATCAAGAAATCCAGTAATACAAGCATAGGGATAGAATGTCTCAGAGAAGATTTTATAGACGAGGTTAACTGGCAGGGAAATCTAGAGGTAAACTACGAGTGAGATTACTGGATAATGTCCATACCTTCAGAAGATCTAAGTGAAGCTTCAGCCAGATCATTCGTTGACGGTTGCTTCTAATAAAACTCTCTGGAGGATGTTCTGAGGACTTTGTCAACATGACTGTCACAGGAGTAAGTGGGTGATAAAGATAGCAGGGCGTATATACATATATGTATGTGCGTATGCGAGTGTGTACGCGCGTATACACATGTTTATGTACTACTGCTTATAGTAGAAGACACTAGTCCAAGACACCACACAGTGGGACTGAACCCGGAAACGTGTGGTAGGGAAGCAAACTTCTTACCACACAGCACACACGCACACACGTTTATATACACAGGTGTGTATGAATGTATGCATGTATGTATGTATGTGTGCAGGAAGGGGGAAGGGAGGGAGCAGTAGGCAGGCAGGGAGTGAGAGAGGTAAAGAGATAGACAGACATATAGATAGATAGAGAGAGAGAGAG
The DNA here is from genome assembly GCF_046866305.1 of Octopus bimaculoides. NCBI lineage: Eukaryota > Metazoa > Mollusca > Cephalopoda > Octopoda > Octopodidae > Octopus > Octopus bimaculoides. Next base: position 26,007,987 of record NC_142933.1, read on the forward strand.
AGAGAGAGAGAGAGAGAGAGAGAGAGAGGTGCAATGTAAATGGTTAAAACAAAATTTTGAGTTTGAAATATACTTAAAAAATGTGCAGGATATTGCTCATATATTCCCAAACTCTTAAGATAAATGCTTCTCTTGACACTACTCACCCTAATTCGTTCGTCTGTCGTACCCTGATTAACTCCGATAACAACAACAACAACAACAACAACAACAGTAGCAGCAGCTGCCAAAATTGTGGATGTTATGATGACATACACCCATTCACATTAAGGATTCCGCTCACTGATATTAATGTTTGTATGAAGCTTTGCTCTAATTTGTGACAATCCCCCATGGTGGGAGAGAAAGAGGGGAGGAGGGAGAAAGAGATGGAGATAGAGGGACAGAGAGAAGGAAACAAACAAGAAATATGGAGAAGAGTAAAACAGTTTCAGAATTATTTTTTTCCCTCGGGAGCTAAAATTTCACCATTAATCCTTGTTAATCTCAGTTGGAACACCAGTCGATAATTTACGATAATTTACGCCACGACGACGACGACGACGACGACGACGACGACGATGACGATGATGAAAAGGACGATGACAACTACAGCGATAACGCCGACGACGACGATGGTGATGATCACCATGGCAATAATGATGACGATGACGATGTTGATAGTGACGACAAAGTCAATGACGATGATGATGAAAAGGACATAGAATAACGTGGACACCTGACACAAACAAAATATATCAACAGGCAATGAAGAATAAACAAAAAAATACTCCTCCACCGAAGAATAAAACCCCCATATCATTTAATTGAGGGATCTTTGTGATGACTGACCAATGTTGATAAGGGTTTTTCTCTATCTTTTCTTTTTTTCCCCTTAAACCTGTGAACAGGCTAAACAGCAAAAAATAAAAACATACAAAAGACTCTACTCAATTTCTCTGCCAGAAATCAAATCTATCTCAGGATTTTTTATTTTATTTCTTTTATATATAATTTGTCAGATAATTAGCCTCATTTCTAACACTGAAAATTCATCACCGTCAACATCCTTTTACGCCCATTTTCCTTACTAGTATGAGTTGGACGTCTTGACAAGAGCCAATGGATTGGAGAACCACTTCTAGATACAGTGTCTCAGTTTTAGCATGATTTCTACGGATAGATACTTTGCTTAACGTCCACTACGTTACAGAGTGCACTAGGTGCTTTTCTCGCGGCACCAGAACTGGAGCGTTGGTGCCACGAGAAAAGCATATACACATCTCAGGCATTTAAATGTTTATTAAAAATTTTATTCATCAATTAAAAGATGAGGTTTTGTTCCTCATATTTTTGTTCATTTTTCTTTATTGCCTGTTGACATATAGGTGCAGGAGTGGCTGCATGGTAAGAAGCTTGCTTCCCAACCTCATGGATCCGAGTTCAGTCCCATTGCATTGCACCTTCAACTAGAATCAGTGGTTCTCAACCAGTTTTTTTACTATTGTTCTCCATGATTCCGATTTTACTCAACTGGACTCTTATACCCATTCTGTTTTAAAAATCCTATCAAATTTTCATAATTAAATATTATTAAGAATTGTATTTAAAAGATTGTTAAATTATTTTGTGCATTGTAGAAGCAATTTATTGCACAGATTTAAACAACAAAATCTTATAAGGACACCCAAGGGCTATGTGGACCCCATTTGAGAAGCACTGACTTAGATGCTCTCTCAGCTGCCTCTATATTGTTCTTGATGCTCCTCTGTAATGCCCAGGGTTTAACAGGCTTTACTCAGGGTATCACCTGCAAACCATCAACTGCCACCCTTCGTTTTTCCACTCATCATTGGAGCACTCTTACACCAACTCCTGGTACATAGCTCTCTTCCTCTATTGTGCCAGACCTCAAATGGATGTCTTCACCAATACAAACCACCAGTGCCAAACGCAAATTCAAGCATTCCTCGAATACAAGGAGTTTTACCCCTAAGGTTTGTATTCTCCAAGGATCATCCAGTGAACATTTAATGAACAAAATTTTGCTAACCAGTTTTGTTCACTTTCTGTTTACTAAACAAAATTTTGTACATCCAAGGTTTATTCACTCAAGTATATTTTTATAACAGTTGATTAATAAAACATTTAATGAACAATGGTTTGTTCACCCAATGCTGGAACTAAACAGCAAGAAGACTTTTCTTTTTAACTAGGTAAAGGTATGGCAGTGAGGATAAGAAGTTTGCTCCACAACCACAAGGTGCTGGTTTCAATATCAATGCACAACATTGATATTGTCCTTTAATATAGCTTCAAGTTGACTAATATCATGCAAGTAGACAGAAACTGAGCAGAAGCTCGTTAATGTGTGTGTTTGTATAAGACACATGTTTGTGTGTGCATATATGTGGTACATGCACATGTATGTATATCTTTCAATGAGGAGTATTGGTGAAAGATGTAAACAACATGAAAAATAAAATAAAACTAAAAATATTTTTTCAGAGACTCCCTCAACATTTTCATCATCATTTAACGTCCGTTTTCCTTGCTGGCATGGGTTGGACGGTTTGACCGAAAACTGGTAAGCTGGGGAGCTGTGGCAGGTTCCTGTCTGATTTAGTAAGGTTTCTACAGCTGGACGCCCTTCCTAATGCCAACCACTCCAAGAGTGTAGTTGGTGCTTTTTATGTGCTACCAGCATGGGTGTCAATGACTTGCACTGGTAACAGCCATGACTATGGTCTCACTTGGCTTGACATGTCAACTCAAGCATAGTATGTTGCCAAAGTTGACGGTCACCTGTCACTGCTTCCATGAGGCCCATTCATCATCGAAATCAGAAACACAATGAACCAGTAATTGCTCCTTTGGAAACCTTTAAGCCTTAATAGTGATGTAAAATAAGAACAGAAACATTTCAAGAATGATGTGAAGTCATTTATAACAAACAATCAGTTTAATTAATTATACACAATCATGTTATTTAACATATGTTTTTTAGAATTGCAATGATACATAATTGTAAATTTATTTTATTTTTAATATAAATATTTTAGATATTAGCGAAGAAATTTAATTTAACCTTTTGTAAGAATATAAAGCAAACTCAAAAAAAAAAAAAAAAATTCATTTTGAGCAAATGTCTTCTGCTATAGCCCTGGGCCAACCACGGTACTATGAGTTAAGTGTTGGAAACTGGATGTACAGAAATTGAATATTGAGAAAAAAAAGTCCGCGGCAGCGGTGGTGGTGGTGGTGGTGGTGGTGGTGGCAACGGCAGCAGCAGTAGTGGTGGTGATGACAACAAAAGAAATTATTATTATTACTAATGTTGTTGCTGCTGCCGCTATACTTTCTTTCTGTTATGTAGAGTTTTATAAACAAATTTACCAGTCAAATACTGGGGTGGCACTGCCTAATTAATTATCCTCACAACCAAATAATAAATATCATTAACCCTTTTACTACAGAAATCGGACAGATATATGCACTCAAAATGTCATTACCCTTAACAGCAGAAAGCTGTTTTATATATCAATCCATCTTTCGTTGAAGAATGTCATGTCTGAAACTATTTTCTGATGAGATTTGTCAGATTTATTGAGGCAATGTGACTTGCAGGAAATAGCAATTCTATTTTTTGGAAGATATTTAACATCTGAAATAGCCATTAAATTTAATTTCAGAGTGAGGGGGTTAACATAATTTTTATTTTCCATATGGGAGGTTCTACAGAATAAAATACCCACTGAAGTGCAGGGGTCAATTTACTCAAGCTGTATCCTTTGTAAGGATTTGTAGCCTTGTGCCTAAGTGGGGAATTATCACAATCCTCTTCATCCTCATCTCCCTCCTTCTACTACTCCTACTTTGTTCCTCCTCATCATCATTGCCATCCTTGTCATCACCATCACTGTCATTGTTATCATAATCACCACCATTAATACCATCAACATAATCCCTCTACCTCCTCATTATTATTATTATTATTATTGAGTGAGAGAGCAGTGCATGCCATCAAAGTGAAACAGGGGTAAAATATACAAAGCCTAGTATACCCATCATGACAACCCATCTGATAAGGGTATACCAGGCACATGCATCACAATCATATGTGCACGACATGGTGATCTCATATCAAGATAAACAGTGCATGGCCTCGAAGGTGGGGCCCAGATAGAATTTTCATCAGGTCGAGTAGCCCATTCTGTTCAAAAGGTCCCTGTATAAGGGTTGTTTCAGGATGTTGAACGAAACACCCCTGTTTCCAGACATGAATTATCCAAACCCCAAAGAACTCCTCTCACATACATGGCTACAATGTTCCCCCACTACTTCTGCTTGTGATCAGAGATGCATATATCATCAGCCACCAAGGGACATACTCAAATGGTTATGGTCAAACAACTGGCAAGCAAATCTGTGGTATTGAGCAGAATGTTTGCTGTAGCCCATCTTTTATACCAAGACAAAACAATGTACATAACACTTCAAATCAGTTGAGATCAGAAGCCATGAGAGCCACTGCCTGGTACTGCATCAGGACATATTATTATTATTATTATTATTATTATTATTATTATTATTATTATTATTATTATTATCTTCATCACTACCACTGTCAAATCAACAAAGATTTGGCTTCAGGGAATCCTATATCTAGATTTCCAGCAGGAAATTTAGTGTTTTTTTTTATTCATATATTGCTTCAAAATGATGGTAAATGATAGCAGAAAATTTAGTGGATTGTCTTTTTATTGTTGTTTTTTTTTCTATATTAATTCATAAATTGACTCAAAGTGATGGTCATGGAGAGAGGGTCAACCTTTGAAACAAACCTAATATTTGACATAGTTGTCAAGGATGTGTACAGCATTGCCAAACAGATGAAGAGAAAAATAAAATAGATAAACTCTGTGATGCACCAGAAGAAATAATTTTGTAGCAGCACATGGTGCATCTGTCTTGAAACAATGCACTGCACAATTCAAGTGCAGTGCAGTATGGTGTAAGTGTCACGAAACAGGCCTTTTGTAAATGGTCTCTTCTCCTCCCTCTTTCATACAGGTGTACCTGGCAACGGTGAACAGGAAATCACTAAGTCTGCAAAGAAAATGAAGCAGATAACAGATTAAAAGGAGAAGGCAGAGTAGTTTATATATGTGTGTAGTATATGTATGTATGTGGAGGGGCAATGGCCCAGTGGTTAGGGCAGCGGACTCGCGGTTTCGATTCCCAGACCGGGCGTTGTGAGTGTTTATTGAGCGAAAACACCTAAAGCTCCACGAGGCTCCGGCAGGGGATGGTGGCGAACCCTGCTGTACTCTTTCACCACAACTTTCTCTCACTCTTACTTCCTGTTTCTGTTGTGCCTGTAATTCAAAGGGTGAGCCTTGTCAGACTGTGTCACGCTGAATATCCCCGAGAACTACATTAAGGGTACACGTGTCTGTGGAGTGCTCAGCCACTTGCACGTTAATTTCACGAGCAGGCTGTTCCGTTGATCGGATCAACTGGAATCCTCGACGTCGTAAGCGACAGAGTGCCAACAACAACAACAACATTACATTGTGTGTAGTAATGTGTGTAGGAGGGAAAAAAGAACAAAACAGAAATAGATATAAACAGGAGAGATGATATGTGTGGACATTTTCAATGTTCTCTACTTTGCACCTAATCTGTGACCACTTATCTCTTTCTTCCTACCCCTTTCTCTCTCTCTCTCTCTCTTTTCCTTTACACTTCTTCTCCTCCCTCTTCTTCTTTCCATCACCATTCCTCCTTTCTCATTTTTCTGTTGAAGGACTAGCATTTGAAACATTAAAAACTCATTCCCTTCCCTTTCAAGTGTTAGACTAATAACACCTTTGTTAAAACATATCCCTCCTGTGATTTGAAGAAGGGGTGTTTTTATGGGGTTTTTTTTTGCTTTTGCTCATATATTCATACCATTGCAAATATATGATTCACTGTTATATTCAGTTTTTTTCTCTGTCAGCTCATTTGGACTCCATCATTCATGCACACTGACACTACACATGTAGGGGTGTATGCTCACCTCATTTTATCAGACATGCAGAACAAGGTTGAGATAAATCAGAAACATTCACAGCAACAGCTGGTTTGCTTATTGCCCACATTCATTATCCATGTTTCACTACCATGCAGTATCACACTTCATCTACAAGTGTCATACAATCTAACTTTCATGTGGAAAGAAAATTTGTTACCAATCCAGTTCCACAGAAACAAGATATCTACTGGCAGAAACGTTAGCATGCCTGGCGAAATGCTTAGCGGTATTTCATCTGCCGTTACGTTCTGAGTTCAAATTCTGCTGATGTCAACTTTGCCTTTCATCCTTTCGGGTTGATAAAATAAGTACCAGTTACGCACTGGGGTCAATGTAATCGACTTAGTCCATTTGTCTGTTCTTGTTTGTCCCCTCTATGTTTAGCCCAGTGTGGGCAATAATGAAATAAGAAACGTTAGCACACCAGGCGAAATGCTTAGCGGTATTTCATCTGCCGCTACGTTCTGAGTTCAAATTCTGCCGAGGTCGACTTTGCCTTTCATCCTTTCGGGGTCGATAAATTAAGTACCAGTTATACACTGGGGTCGATGTAATCAAGTTAGTTCATTTGTCTGTCCTTGTTTGTCCCCTCTATGTTTAGCCCCTTGTGGGTGGTGAAGAAATAAGAAACAAGCTATCTACTTTTTCAATATCCAGTCCACTGGTAAGCATGTTTCTGGCAATTAAATACATGCCAAAGTATAAGGAAGACTGCATCAGTGGAAAATAGTAAAAGATTTATAATTTGTGTGAGGCTGCCTACAGTCAGACAGCATGAATTGCCATACTTTATGGGAAAACTTTAAACTGGGTATTAATGATAGATATCTCATGTCTATGAAACTAGATTTTGTTTTTGAGTATCTCTTCCTTTTAGCTAATTAATCATGCTAAACATGATATTTTACATTCCTATTGAGCAGTCTTACAAATTCATTTTGGATAATAGAATAATTCTATGTATTTCTGTGAAGTATTTATTTACACAGGTATCATAACAATTTGCTTACACAGGTTCATTATTCATTGTCCTAATTTGGGCAATCTCATAAATCATTTTTTGTTATGTAAACCATTTGCAAGTATATATCAGATATTTCCACCTTGTTCTGTACAGTATAGACTATTTGTGCTCTATACATAATATTATGTTAAATTCAAATTACAATAAACATAAACAAACGAAGTTTGCTTTTAGAAGCGTCAAGATGTCTTATAAAGTTAAAGAAGTGATTTTAAGTTCTCAAACGCAGGATAAAGCAAATAATATAGCCTGAACAGGATAAACTACCCCTATTTTGCAGAAAAAAGTGTAGGCAGCTAACAAGTGTGGTAAGTAGCTTGCTTACCAACCACATGATTCCGGGTTCAGTCCCACTGCATGGTAACTTGGGCAAATGTCTTCTACTATAGCCTCAGGCCGACCAAAGCCTTGTGAGTGGATTTGGTAGACAGAAACTGAAAGAAGCCCGTCGTATATATGTATATGTACATATATGTGGGTGTTTGTGTGTCTGTATTTGTCCCCCACAACATTTGTCCTTGACAATCGATGCTGGTGTGTTTACTTCCTCGTAACTTAGCGGTTTGGCAAAAGAGACCGATAGAATAAGTACTAGGCTTACAAAGAATAAGTCCTAGGGTCGATTTCCTCCCTAGGCGGTGCTCCAGCATGGCCACAATCAAATGAGTGAAAAGAGTAAAAGAGTATATATATATATATATATATATATATATATATATATATATATATAACAATATATTTTAAATTAACTACCAACAAAAATAATTGGTAAGCTAACTTAAAAAATCATCACCAAAATAGCAGAAAAAAACGACAGTGAAGGTATGCAGACTCTTCAAGAATCGATCCTTTTGGTTATATTAATAATAATAAAGGAGTTACGACGCAAAAACGTATAAATTCAAAAGAACATATTTTTCAGTATAAAGAATTCATTAAGAGGCTTAAATCAAAATTTCTTTACACATCATTCAAGGATAAATATAACATCGTAACTCCTTTATTATATTTATATATATATATATATATATATATATATATATATAGGTGCATGGCATGGTTGTGTGATTAAGAAGTTCACTATGCAACCATGTAGTTTCTGGTTCAATCCCACTACATGGTGCCTTAGGCTAGTGTTTTCTACTATAACCCTGGGTCAATCAAAGCCTTGTGAAAGGATGGAAACTGAAAGAAGCCCATCATATATGTCTATGTATATATATATGTGAGTGTGTGTGTATGTTTGCGTCTCCTTGTCTTGGACATCACATGAGTGTTGTAAATGAATGTCATCCATTTCCAATATTCTGTGAAAATATGTCTGACCATGGTGAAATATGACATTGCTCGGAAATAGGTGAAGGTTGATGACAAGAAAGGCATCAAGCTATATCATCATCATCATTTAACATCTGCCTTCCATGCTGGCATGGAAAAAGGGGATGTTATGATTATAATGATAATGATGGTGTGTAGGTGTGTGTGTGTGTGAAATAAATGATGTAACACATGAAAACAAAATAAGGTATACATACAAAATATATACATATATTTTACTCAAAGATATCAATTTGTGTATATGTACACAATGTATATAAAAAATATATACACAGATACATTTTATTAATCAATAATGCCAAAACCATCAATCCAAGGCTAACTACCATATGTTTACTAATAACACACTTATAACTTTTCCTCATATTTCTAATTAATCTAACTGTTGTGTAATGCTTATTTTAATTAATTCAGGTTGCCAATGCTTGCATCATTATTTTTCACACTTAGCAGATCTATTCAATTTTGTATGAGTTTGTATCAGCTATGGTGGTTGGCACTCCGTCAGTTACGACGTCGAGGGTTCCAGTTGATCCGATCAATGAAACAGCCTGCTCGTGAAGTTAACATGCAAGTGGCTGAGCACTCCACAGACACATGTACCCTTAACGTAGTTCTCAGGGAGATTCAGCGTGACACAGAGTGTGACAAGGCTGACCCTTTGAAATACAGGTACAACAGAAACAGGAAGAAAGAGTGAGAGAAAGTTGTGGTGAAAGAGTACAGCAGGGTTCGCAACCATCCCCTGCCGGAGTCTTGTGGAACTTCAGGTGTTTTTGTTCAATAAACACTCACAATGCCCAGTCTGGGAATTGAAACCATGATCCTACGACTGCGAGTCCACTGCCCTAACCACTGGGCCATCGCACCTCCACTGTATCTGCTATAAACAGTAATAAACCAACATCCTCTCTGTGAACAAACATTGAGTAAATGATAGTGATGAGACACAAATAAATACTGAAACTAGCGACATCAGACAGCATACACATACTGTGGAATACTCGGCTGGTCACATTATAAATCAGTCTGAGGTAGTTCCATTGACTGAGCAAGTAAACTCAGTCAAAACTGAGTGAGGATTCATTTATTTTCCTGTACTTTTATCTATACATGCTTATATATGTGTATGTTTCACTCTATATATATGTATTGTGGCTCTATGTGTGTACAGTATATTTGTGTATGTATTATGTTCATGCATAATGTGACTACATGTGTGAGTGGATGTATGTGAGTATTTACATATGTTCAGTGAGTCTGTGTGAGTATAGTACATCTGTGTGTTGTGTATACAATGTGACTATATGTGTCTATAAATGTGTACAGTGAATCTATGTACGTCTGTGTGCAGTGAGTTATGTATTGGACTGTGCGGTTGTGTGTAACCATATATGTATACAGCATGTGTGTGTGTGTGTGTGTGTGTGTGTGTGGCTAGTGTAAATGTGTCTCTCACTCATTCATACAAAATACATTACTAAACATACTGACATCAACTTTTTGCCAAAAGAATTCTCAGGGGTGGGAGGGGAAGAGAATCCTACTGCCAGACTTAAAGATGTCTCAAAGATTTATCCATTTCCATCACAGACACAAAACTTAAAAGAGAAAAAAAAGATACACAAATAATTATGCATAGACATACATACACACACTCATATTTATGCACATGCACAAATATACACACACAATCACATACCTACACATACATGTGTCTATACACACACACTCATACATATATATATATATATATATATATGCACACACACAATCACATATACATACATGTGTCTACACACACACAAACACACACACACACACACACACACACACACACACACACATATATATATATATATATATATATATATATGTGCATATACAATTATACAAACATACACCCATACATAGAAACATAGACATACACATATGCACATTGACACATTCATTCACCGGTTCAATCCATTTGACAAAAACAAGCCTATTTACCATAATTTCAGAATGCTTCAGTGCTTTAAAGTTTGGTAGAGAGTAAAAATGACTTAGTAAAGAGTAGAGGTGAGGGCAGACAGTCAAGATTAGTCACAGGAGCAGACAGCATAATGATACCCACCACATAAGCATGCACTGGTGTTCCTACTATACAAAACCATAGAAATTCTTGGCCATTACAAACAGTCAAACAAGCACTCTTCAGTGGATGCATCCATTCACACATCTCTGAACTCATTTAGCAACACATACAACAAGACATTTATTCATGTGTGTGTGTGTGTGTGTGTGTGTGTGTGTGTGTGTGTGTGTGTGTGTGGTTGTACAGGCAACACTGATGCTGAATAACAGAAATGAATGGCTTATATGTAAAGGAAACTGAATAAATTCAACATACTCCATTCATTAGAAACACCGAATTCACTTTTAACATTGTGGACTCCTTCGTTGAACAATTTAATTTGAATAATATTGATGTGTAAGTGCATAATTCCATATGTGAATCCATATGTGATACAGAGTGTGACAAGGATGGCCCTTTGAATTACAGGTACTACTCATTTTCACCAGCTGAGTGGACTGAAGGAATGTGACATAAAATGTCTTGCTCAAGAACACAACACATCGCTGAGAACTGAACTCACGACATCATGATCATTAGCCAAATACCCTAACCACTAAGCCATGCACTTTCGCTATGATGATGATGATGATGATGATGACAAATTTTAAAATACAGGATCTTAAACCTACTGACCAGATATAAACAGCAGAACCTACACACTTCAACAAGAAGTGTATATCAAGTACCCTTATGATTTTGTAAAGAAGAGAATAAACACATCACTGATACACACAAACACTTTTCTCTGTGAGCACATGTGTGTGTGTGTGTGTGTGTGTGTGTGTGTGTGCACGTGAGCAAACCACCCATAAAAACCTTGGTGCTATCTCCTCTTCATCAAACACTTTCAACATTCAACACTTGTTTCTTATTAAGAACCATCATAACCAACATCAAATAATAAAAATAATAATATTATTATTATTATTATTATTATTATTGGTGGTGGTGATGGTGGTGGTGGTAGTGGTGGTGGTGGTGGTGGTGGTGGTAGTAGTAGTAGTAGTAGTAGCAGCAGCAGTAGTAGTAGTATTGTTGTGGTGTTGTTGCTGAATATAATATGAAGAGATAATTGTTGAAATATTTCAACTAGAATGTGCCCTATTTATCTATAAATATTTGTGAGTATAAACATGTGGGACTTGAATATATATATATATATATATATATATATATATATATATATATATAAATATATATATATATATATATATAAATATATATATATATATATATATATATAAATATATATATATATATATATATATATATATATATATATATATATATATATATATATATATATATATATATATATATATAAATATATATATATATATATATTATATATATATATATATAAATATATATATATATATATATATTATATATATATACATATATATACATATATACATATACTTTTTTACTTGATTCAGTCATTTTGACTGTGGCCATGCTGGAGCACCACCTTTTAGTCGAGCGAATTGACGCCAGGACTTATTCTTTGTAAGCCTAGTACCTATTCTATCATTCTCTTTTGCCGAACCGCTAAGTTATGGGGATGTAAACACCCCACTATCGGTTGTCAAGCGATGTTGGGGACACATATACATATATATATACACATATATACGACGGGCTTCTTTCAGTTTCCGTCTACCAAATCCACTCACAAGGCTTTGGTCGGCCTGAGGCTATAGTAGAAGACACTTGCCCAAGGTGCCATGCAGTGGGACTGAACCCTGAACCATGTGGTTGGTAAGCAAACTACTTACCACACAGCCATTCCTGTATATGTATATATATGTATTCCATCTTTTACTTGTTTCAGTCATTAGACTGTGGCCATGCTGGGGCAACGCCTCGAAGAATTTTAGCTGAATGAATCAACCCCAGCACTTATTTTTTTTAAGACTGGTACTTATTCTATCAGTTCCTTCTACCAAACCGCTAAGTTACTGGGACATAAATACACCCACATCTGTTGTCAAATGATGTTAGAGGACAAACACACACACACATGTATATTTATATATATATAACGGGCTTCTTTCAGTTTCCGTGTACCAAATCCACTCACAAGTCCATAGCGGGTGCCACGCCTATATATATATATATATTCATAGGATGTTTGTTTTAATTAGTTAGTATGAACTTTGAACATTAACTAAAGAATACCATGCTTCAGATGCTTCAGATGGTACAAATAAATCTATGATAGTGACTTCAAAGTGTCACCAGTAGTTAGACAAGGCCAAATCCAGATGAAACTGAAAGTCACTGCCAAAAATCTTAGAGGGAGCAGGGGGGGGGCAGTTTCTGATTCCCTCAAAACACCTTGTGTATGACCGTGCGTCAGTGTATAAAAACACATAAACACATGGGTTTGATTATTTCCAGTTTTCACCATGGGAGTAAGTGGGTGTACATGTGTGTGTAGGAATCATACATACACACAATGCATATATGCATGTGCATGTGTGCGTCTATGTGTATGTATGTACATATATGTGTGCATGTTTGTATTTGTATATGTATATATATATATATATATATATATATACATATATATATACATATATATGTATATATATATATATATATATATATATATATATATATATATATATATATATATATATAAATATATATATATAAATATATATATATATATATATATATATATATTTATATTTATAGAGATATAGATATATACACACACACACACACAAACATGTATACACAGATACACAGACGAAAAGATATATTTAGACAAATACATAAACACATGCATCTACATTCACACCCATATATACACCTATATACATATACAAATACATACACACACTATAACAACATATATACATACATGCTTATGCATGTAGAATCAAAGACAAAACTGGTCTCAGAAGCAAAGGGTTACTGAGTGCAGTGCCATATTCTACTGACAAGCCATTAGACATCCATCTGTAGGTTGCCAGGCAGTCATGCCAACTTCCCTAACTTGAAAGACCAGAAACAATAATTAGGATAATGGTAATGCCATTCTTTAATTACCAACAGGTCAGGCTTCTCTCCTACACTCAGATGGTGGTGGTGGTGGGGGGTTGTATGTGCATGTATGCTCTGTGTGTGTGTGTGTGTGTGTGTGTGTGTGTGTGTGTGTGTACATGTGTCTGTGTGGTATATCTATATAATTAATTTTAAAAGAAGTACTTTTCCTTCCAAAGAAGTTAACGCTGTGAATATTCCACACTTATTACACAAACACACACACACTCACACACTCACACACACACACATATATGTGTATCTATCTATATATATATATATATAAATAAATTTGTGTGTGTGTATATATGCTTAGTTTAGAATGGTGGTAGCTGATGAAGGAAATGTTCTCTATGTGGCCTGTTTGTTTTCTGTGCTCTGTTTATGTTCTGTTTTTCATTTTATCCACGCTTTTTTTTTGCGACGTCCTGTACCCAGATATGCATCTATATATACATGTAGATGTAGGTATGTACATACATGTACGTATATATGCATATACTCACATATTATTTGTATTATTATTATTATTATTATTATTATATATATATATATAATATATATATGTGGCTGTGTGGTAAGTAGCTTGCTTACCAACCACATGGTCCCGGGTTCAGTCCCACTGCGTGGCATCTTGGGCAAGTGTCTTCTACTATAGCCTTGGGCCGACCAAAGCCTTGTGAGTGCATTTGGTAGACGGAAACTGAAAGAAGCCCGTCGTATATATGTATATATATATATGTATGTATGTATGTGTTTGTGTGTCTGTGTTTGTCCCTCCACCATCGCTTGACAACCGATGCTGGTGTGTTTATATCCCCGTAACTTAGCGGTTCAGTAAAAGAGACCGACAGAATAAGTACTAGGCTTACAAAGTATAAGTCCTGGGGTTGATCTGCTCGACTAAAGGCGGTGCTCCAGCATGGCCGCAGTCAAATGACTGAAACAAGTAAAAGAGAGTATATATATATATATATATATATATATATATATATAAACAAACAATGAAGTAGAAGACAATGAGAAAAATGAAGGCAAACACTGACCACATGATGAAATTTGAAGTAAAACATAGAAAGATAAAAACAACAACAAAAATATATATGATGATAATTAATTAGCCCAGATATTTCAAATTACTTGAAGAACAACAATAATTCATTTTTTGTAAATTGAGTAATTATGTAAACAACCTAACTTTTAGCCTGAAAACAATGTGGTTCCTAGTTGGAGAGGAGTCGATGCCCCACACACACACACACTTCCACCCTGACCTGGGTCAAGAACTTTAGTAATAGTTAAGAATGTAATAAACATTAACCCTCCCCACTACTATCATCATCATCATCATCGCCATCATCATCATCACTGCCATCACTATCACCAGCATCTTTTCACTCCTTTTATTGTGTTAATTAGTTAAGTGTCAAGTTTAAATCATACCAGAGTCAATTCTCCTCCTTTTCATCTTTCCTGAAGTCAATAAAATAAAAATAAAATCCCCCAGTTAGTTACTGGTATTAATGTAATTGATCATAATACTCTCCACACACACACACACACACCTTTCTCTCTCTCCCCCCCCCTCTCTCTCTCTCTCTCTCTCTCTCTCTTTCTTTCTTCCAGAAACAACAATTTGTCATTTTCTGCTTGTCTGAAATCATTACCATTACTTCCTCAAACATCTTCATCTTCCTTTTTCTTTATCAGTTTTCTTTTTATTTTTCATTCATTTATTCTCTTTTTCTTCTTCATTTTTTGTTCGCCTCTTCCCCCTCCTCTTCATCTGAGACTTCCTATTTATTCAAGATCTCTCCTACAATATTTTTCTTCTTCCCCTTCAATCATCTTTCTCACTAGCTTTCTTCATACATGTATACATACATAAACACAGGCACACACACACACACCTCACATTAGTGTAAGAGAGAGAGAGAGAGAGAGAGAGAGAGAGAGAGAGAAAGCATGTGTGTGAGAAAGTGAGAGAGGGGAAAAGCATGTTTGTGTGAGAGTATGTGAGAGAGAGAATGTACATGTGTGTGAGAAACAAAGAGGGAGAGAGAGTGACCGCGCGCGTGTGTGTGTGTGTGTGTGTACACATACATGTGTTTATGTGTCTCAGTGTTTGTGTGTATGTGTTTATGTGAGTGAATACAGACATATAAATACATGAATGCATACACACACACACATATATACATTAGAAGAATTGGTTATTTCAAGATGTTGTTTTGAATATTTAAGAATCAAGGATCGGTCAAAGTAAAAATAACCAGGGCTTTGGTCAACAAACAAAGAATTCTTCATGTGTGTGTGTGTGTATGTGTGTACATGAGTAAGAGAGAGAGAGATTGAGAGATATTAACATATATATGTATCTATATATACACATATAGGCGTAGGAGTGGCTGTGTGGTAAGTAGCTTGCTTACCAACCACATGGTTCTGGGTTCAGTCCCACTGCGTGGCACCTTGGGCAAGTGTCTTCTACTATAGCCTCGGGCCGACCAAAGCCTTGTGAGTGGATTTGGTAGATGGAAACTGAAAGAAGCCCGTCGTATATATGTATATATATATGTTTGTGTGTCTGTGTTTGTACCCCCACCATCGCTTGACAACCGATGCTGGTGTGTTTACGTCCCCGTAACTTAGCGGTTCAGCAAAAGAGATCGATAGAATAAGTACTAGGCTTACAAAGAATAAGTCCTGGGGTCGATTTGCTCGACTAAAGGCGGTGCTCCAGCATGGCCGCAGTCAAATGACTGAAACAAGTAAAAGAGTAAAAGAGTATATACACACACAAATATATATTCTAGTAAACATGAAAGACACACTGTTTTCTGCAACTTATATATAAGAAATGATAAAGTAGCAAGTCGTGTATGTATATACATGTGTATAGTTGAATGTTTATCTTTGTGTTTGTAGGTTTGTTTGTACCACTATAGTAGCAGGAATATACATGTCTATGTGCAAATGTGCCTGTGTCTACATATCCCTTGTCTGTGAGTATGTATGCAAATGTACATACATGCATACCTATTATATATTCTTTTATTCATTATCGTCATTGTCATCATTTAACATCCATTTTCCATTTGTATATATCTACACTCTCTGAGTGGTTGGCGTTAGGAAGGGCATCCAGCTGTAGAAACTGCCAAATTAGATTGGAGCCTGGTGTTGCCATCCGGTTTCACCAGTCCTCAGTCAAATCGTCCAACC
The DNA here is from genome assembly GCF_046866305.1 of Octopus bimaculoides. NCBI lineage: Eukaryota > Metazoa > Mollusca > Cephalopoda > Octopoda > Octopodidae > Octopus > Octopus bimaculoides. The sequence continues at coordinate 26,024,805 of NC_142933.1, forward strand.
CATGCTAGCATGGAAAGCGGACATTAAACGATGATGATGATGATGATGATGATGATGATGATGATGATGATGATGATGATAATGATATCTACGTGTGTGTGTGTGTGTGTGTGTGTGACTTATATTAGTAAACATTAATTTTAAGTATTTATTATAACGTAATTAGAATTTTGATTCAATTAGAGTTCAATATTTATTTGACACCAGAAAAGGCCTTTAGACATAAAATAACACTACAAGAAATGTCATAGAATCCATGTCTGCATGGAAAAAGTGAACATGAAATTGATGATGATGATGAGGATACTGATATATGTGGTGTGTATGTGTGTGTGTTATTAACACCTTGTAAGCATGGAGCTAAGTGTCTTTTGCATAAGTAACAGCTTCCTTGATTTTCAACTGGATTCAGAAAGAAAAAAAAAACATTGATTTTGAGGAATTACTCTTTTATTCTTTTACTCTTTTACTTGTTTCAGTCAATTGACTGCAGCCATGCTGGAGCACCGCCTTTAGTCAAGAAAATCGACCCCAGGACTTATTCTTTGAAAGCCTAGTACTTATTCTATCGGTCTCTTTTGCCGAATCACTAAGTTACGGGGACATAAACACACCAGCATCGGTTGTCAAGCGATGTTGCTGGGGGGGGGGGGGGACAAACACAGACACACAAACACATACACACATACATATATATATATATATATATATATATATATATATATACATACACACATATATATACATACATACATACATACATACATACATACATACATACATATGTAAAGATAGATAAACATGTCAGGCTGCTTTCATTTTGCATCTACTGAATTCACTCACAAGGTTTTGGTCAGCCTAGGGCTATAACAAAAGACACTTGTCCAGGATGCAGTGAACCCAGACTCTTGTGGTTGAAAATCAAACTTATTACCACACAGGCAACACTGCACTTACACACACACACACACACACACACACACACAAAATGGGGTCAAAGTCAGTCATGTCAGCATAAGGAGACCATTCATCTTTCTGTAATAAATACTATCCCTTAGAAATTTTGCCATTAATACAAGCCCAGCAAATATAACTGGTTACCTTATTTGGATAAATGCAAAGAGGCACCTTTTTTTTCTGGAAGATCATAGTAGTAAGCAAGCGAAGAAAATTAACTGAAACTCAATACATAGGATTACTACTATATATGTCATGGTTGGAGAGAAGATAGGGGTCAGCTATTGTAGTTGGTGGAATTCATCATCATCATTTAATGTCCATTTTTCCATGCTGGCATAAGTTGGACGACTTGACAGGAACTGGCAAGGCCAGGAGCCACATCACATTCCATATTCAGTTTCGGCTTGGTTTCCACAGTTGGATGCCCTTCCTAACACCAACCACTTTACAAAATGTACTGGGTGTTTTTTACATAACACCATCACCAGCGCTTTTTACATGGTCCCAGCACCTACACCAATGATTTTTTACATGGTACCTTGGTTTTAGGGTATCAATTCTGTTGTGGTGGGTTGGACTTCTTGAGTACAGCAACATGCCACACATCTCAGTCCTCTGTCATCTCCTTTGTAAGGTTCAGCATTTTGAGATCAGCCTTCAATACTTCATTCCATATCTCCCTGGAACTATCAAGAGGAATTTCAGTGGACTTTTGAATTGAAGCAAAACTAGTATCAATTCTATAAAAAGAATAGGGAAGAGACCCCTCGATTAGTTACATGGAAAGGATGAAGAATTACTGAGATCTAAAATGTCCCAACTACTTAGACATCTGTGCCAAACAACTGTGACAACAGGCAACTTTCATTGAGTAACGATTAACTGCTATCCCAAGAGACCATCAAACTTACACAGCAATTAAGTGTAGAACAAACGTGTGCAGGCATCCATACATGCCTACATATAAAATACACACAATTTTATACATGCCAACATCATCATCATATCATCATCATCACCATCATCATCATCATCATCATCATCATCGTTTAATGTCTGCCTTCCATGCTGGCATGGGTTGAACAGTTTGAATGAGGGCTGGAAAGCCAGAAGGCTGTACCAGGCTCCAATCTGATCTGGCAAAGTTTCTACAGCTGGATGCCCTTCCTAACGCCAACCACTCTGAGAGTGTAGTGGGTGCTTTTTACATGCCACCGGCACAAGGGACAGTCAGGTGGTACTGACATCGACCACACTTGAATGGTGCTTTTTACGTGCCACCGGCACGGGAGCCAGTCAGGTGACACTGGCAACAACCATGCTATAAAATACATACAATTTTATACATGCCAACATACAAAATACATACATGAGAGAGGTCCCCAATTCATTCTCAGGTGCCCCCTTTCAGCTCAGAATTTAATTCCAAATACTTTTGATATTTATAGGTGCAGGTGTGACTGTGTGGTATGAAGTTTGCTTCCCAGTCACATGGTTCCAGGTTCAGTCCCACTGCATGTCAACTTGGGCAAATGTCTTCTCCTATAACCTCAGGCTGACCAAAGCCTTGTGAGTGGATTTGGTAGATGGAGACTAAAAGAAACCCATCAAATCTGTGTGTGTGTGTGTGTGTGTGCGTGTGTGTATGTGTGTGTGTGTGTAACTGTCTGTCTATCTTTTTGTCTGTGTTTGTCTTCCACCATTGCTTGACAACTGATGTTGGTGTGTTTACGTCCCCTTAACTTAGCGGTTCAGCAAAAGAGACCAATAGAATAAGTACTAGGCTTTAAAAAATATAAGTCCTAAGGTTGATTTGTTCAATTAAAACCCTTCAAGGTGGTGCCCCAGTATGGCCACAATCAAATGACTGAAGCAAATAAATGATAAAAGATTCATGCCTACATATAAAATACACACACATACACACACATATAAAAGTACAGTCTTAGCTGTCAGAGAGCAATCTAAAAATAGAAATGAACAGTATTGCACTGCTATTAATTATGTGACTTTAATTAAAGATTTTATTAAAGAACATTCTGAAAAAACACAATACACACACACACCACACCTCTATCACCACCACTACCAACAACAACCGGCTGTTATCAGAAGATGTCATTTCTTAATTATTTAATTTAAGACCAGACCAAGGAAAATGTCAAGGGAAAAATCTATTATTTGTGGATTTAATTAGAAACCAAAACCAAATCCTCAACAAGTGAGCAGCTAGGGGAAGCGTTTGAAATTTGAAGATTTAATAAAAGACCACACTACTCTTTCCTTCCATTGGCCAATCACCTAGAAATGGGAGATGACATTTCTTTGACAAGTAATTAGCCAGAATCTTATCCAATAATTACTGAATAGAGTATTAGTTCAATATTGTTTATAAATTCGCTAATTTATTTTCATGTTCATTTCAATGTTTGTTTTTCTTTACCATTATAGGTTAGACAAGGAATTATTTAAGGCAAGATTTTATGGCTGGATGCTCTACTTTCATGATTCCCAATGCTGGGCACACACCCCCACCAGTGGGATCTGGGAAAATTGTGGTGGGGCATGGGATACAAATTTCTTTTTTTTTTCTTAGTAGGACATGGAATTGTGAAAATCTCTCTCTCACAGCAAAGATACCACACCTATATTCAACCTAGCCAAATCAATCCCACCCCCGGTCAAGCATATTGTGTGAAGACAGTTTGTTACAGTATAGCACCCCTACATATATACATATATCAACATCGGCATGGTTTATAAATAAATTCATATATGAAAGTCATACACAATATTTTTATCAAACATGTATTTATTCCTGCAGTGAAAATAGCTCCCATGAATAAACTTCAGGGCTTTCAGCAGCTTCAAATGGGAACTGAACCAAACCTATTTTGTTGTCATTAAAAGCATCATGTAAGAAGATTGTTTACCTCACATTACAAGCTGCCTAACAAACAACAGTTCTTCTTACAGAGAATGTAAATAGAATTATAACAGGCATAAACAAAATTTAGATAATGGTGCTGCAAGGTTAATGACCAGACACTGAAAACAACAGGACTAACAGTGTGGTTATGAATAATTGTGTGTACACAAGCCATTAGTTAATGACCACATTTGCTAAGTGGATCCCACCAATGGTAAGAATGAGAAAAAATCTATTTAAAAATGTGGACAACACACACACACATGCCATACAGTCAAATGCATACACACATGCATACATATATAGGTGGAGGCTTAGTTGTGTGGTTAAGAAGCTGACTTTGTAACCATGTGGTTTCAGGTTCAAATCCACTGTATGGCACACTGGGCAAGAGTCTCCCACTAAAGTCCTGGACCAACAAATGCCTTGAATGAAATCGGTAGAGGAAAATAATGTGGAAGCCTCTGTATGTGTGTGTGTGTGTGTGCGCGCGCGTGCGCGTATGTGAGTGCATGTGCATGCCTATTAGTGGTTTTGGTTGCAGGAATAACCAAGTGGTTAAGGAGGTCATATTTCTATCATGAAACACTAGGGCAAGTTTCTTGGGCAATTATCTTCCGTGACAGTCTAAGGTAAACCCAAATCTTGTGAGTCAAACTGAATAAACAGAAACTATGTGGAATCCTACCAAATGGACTATACCTGTAATTGAAAGGACCAGTTTTGTCATACACTGTATCACATTGATGCTGCCTGAGAATTATTCAAAGGTTACAAGTGTCTATGGAATACTCAGCCACTTGCAATATAATTCAATAAGTACAGCTTTTAGCTGATTGAATAACTGGAATACTCAACAGCTGTTTATCTGTATGTATATATATATATATATATATATATATATATATATATATATATACCAGAGTAAGTACATAAATGTGAAACAAGGTGGAAAAAAATAGTACTTGAATACCAGATCCCTGAAGTTTATTCATGGGACCTATTTTCACTGCAGGAGTGGTTGGCATTAGGAAGGGCATCTAGCTGTAGAAACTATGCCAGGTCAGATTGAGCCTGGTGCAGCCTTCTGGCTCACCAGCCTTAAGTCAAACTGTCCAACCCATGCCAGCATGGAAAGCGGATGTTAAACGATGATGATGATGATGATGATGATGATGATGATGATCACATGACTGACCAGACTATGAGATGGTCTTGGTTTGAATATCTTTGATCACAGGTCAGCTAAATCAGAACCGACATGGTACTGATAACAACAACAGCAACAACAAAAAGTAAGTAAATTTGTTTACTGTAATCCCTTAGCATTTAAACTGGCCATATCCAGCCAAAATATTCTACCAGTTCTATGTTCCACAAGCCAGATCTGTGATCTCACACCTATCCTATACTGTCATTCTAAAAATAAACAGTTGCATCACCAAAATCTCAAAGCAATGAGATAATGAATGACTAAATCAAAACAATGTGAACAGATAAGCTTTACAAAGTAATCTGAATGCTAAAGCCTTAAACATCAATCAAAAGCAAGCCAATGACATCAGTGGAGATTAGAACTCACAGCTCAGCTAGTTAGCAGTCCAGTACCTTAACCTCAGAGCCATTTGAGATCCAATTAAAAACCAGCTATTACCAACCAAATGGCTAGTAAAGAGAGAAATCATTAATCAGAAATTTAATTAAAAAGTCATCAGCAACCTAGATGGCTTCTAATGAGAAATTTTAATTTAAAACTTCTAATTAAAAGACCAACTATATATATATGTGTGGATGGTTTATAAAATGGAGAAGAACACAACTGATAGGTGTGTTCAGAAGTGGCTGTGTGGTAAGTAGCTTGCTTACCAACCACATTGTTCCGGGTTCAGTCCCACTGCGTGGCACTTTGGGCAAGTGTCTTCTACCATAGCTTTGGGCCGACCAAAGCCTTGTGAGTGGATTTGGTAGACAGAAACTGAAAGAAGCCCATCGTATATATGTATATGTATATATGTGTGTGTTTGTGTGTCTGTGTTTGTCCCCCCCAACATCGCTTGACAACCAATGCTGGTGTGTTTACGTCGCCGTAACTTAGCGGTTCGGCAAAAATGACCGATAGAATAAGTACTAAGCTTACAAAGAATAAGTCCTGGGGTTGATTTGCTCAACTAAAGGTGGTGCTCCAGCATGGCTGCAGTCAAATGACTGAAACAAGTAAAAGAGAAAAGCGAAAGAGAATCCATAGTGTAGCAGAGAGCAGTATAGTGCAATACGCTTAACAGTCATCATCATCATCATCATTTAACGTCTGCTCACCATGCTAGCATGGGTTGGACGATTTGACTGGGGATTGGCGAACCAGATGGCTACACCAGACTCCAATCTGATCTGGCAATGTTTCTACAGCTGGATGCCCTTCCTAACGCCAACCACTCCGAGAGTGTAGTGGGTGCTTTTTATGTGCCACGGCATGAGGGCCAGTCCAGCGGTACTGGCAACAGCCATGCTCAAATGGTGTTTTTTATGTGCCACCTGCACAGGAGTCAGTCCAATGTTTTGTTCACATGCCACCAGCACAAGTGCCAGTCAGGTGAAGCTGGATACGATCGTGCTCAAATGGTGCTTTTTACGTGCTACTGGCACGGAAGCAAGACTGCTGCTCTGGCAGTGATCCCACTCGGATAGTGCTGTTAGTGCTCCACTGGCACGGGTACCAGTCATCGAATTTGATTCAGTTTAGATCTCACTTGCCCCAACAGGTCTTCGCAAGCTGTGTTTAGTGTCCAATGAAGGAGAGGTTGGCATGGGTGCCAGTCAAACATCTTAAAAATATTGCACTGTACATTTCATGTTGCTTCCGTCCACTCAGCTGGTAAAAATGTGTAGTACTTGTTTTACAAGGGGCCACCCTTGTCAAACTCTGTGTCACTGCATTAAGGGTACACGTGTCTGTGGATTGCTCAGCCAATTTCACAAGCAGGCTGTTCCATTGATCGGATCAACTGGAACACTTGTCATTATAACCAACCGAGTGCCAGTTGGATATGCACAGGTATGTGTGAATGAGTGTGTGTGTTGGTATGTGTGTGTTTGTGTTTATTCGCTTACAAGAGAGAGAGTAAAAAAGATGAAGTGGGAGGGAGAGTGAGAGTAGGAGAGAAGTAGTGAGTTGATAAATGTCAAAGTCACTTCACTGACATTTTCTACAACAATATTGTTGGTACAGTGATAAAGTGGTGATGGTGATCATGATGATGGTCATATGATGTAATGGTAGCAGTGGTAACAATGATGATGACGATGATGATGATGATGGCAGTAGTGGTGTTAGTAGGGGATAATGATGTAGGTGATGGTGGTGATGATAGTAATGATGATAATGGTGGTGGTGGTGGTGGTGGTGGTGGTGGTGGCGGTGATCATGATGAGACTAATGGTGTTGACATAGGTGGTTGCAATGGTGATGTAGGAAGGAGTTGATGTACGTGGTGGTTGTGGCTGTCATGATTATGTTAACGATGATGATGATGATGATGATGAGAAAGATAACCATGGTGGGTGTTAATGGTAGTAGTAGTAGTAGTAGTAGTAATAGTAGTAGTAGTAGTAGTAGTAGTAGTAGTAGTAGTAGTAGTAGTAGTAGTAACAGCAGCAGCACCAGCAGCAGTAGTAGTAGTAGTAGTAGTAGTAGTAGTAGTAGTAGTAGTAGTAGTAGTAGTAGTAGTAGTAGTAGTAGTAGTAGTAGTAATAGTAGTAGTAGTAGTAGTAGTAGTAGTAGTAGTTGGTTTGCATGACAATGATGGTGGTGATGATGGCAATGTAAGTGAAGATAGTTGCAGAGCTGGTGGTGATGGAGATGATGTATTAGAGATGACTGGGTCAGTTGGGGAAGTAGTACTGGTGATAGATGGCCAGAGGTAGTAATGATGAGAGGGTTGAGACTATAAGTTTAGAGATTACTTAACCAGAGTAGCTGCACATATTTGCATTATATATATATATATATATATATATATATATATATATATATATAATATATATATATATATATATATATATATATATATATATATATATATATATATATATATATATATATATATATATATATAATATATACATAGGTGCAGTGTGGATGTGTAGTAAGAAGCTTGCTTCCCAACCACATGGTTCCAGGTTCAGTCCCACTGCGTGGCACCTTGAGCAAGTGTCTTCTACTGTAGCCTCGGGCCAACCAAAGCCTTGTGAGTGGATTTAGTAGACGGAAACTGAAAGAAGCCCATCATATGTGTGTGTGTGTGTGTGTGTGTGTGTGCTTGTTGTCCCCCACTAGTGCTTGGTGATGTTGGTGTGTTTACATCTCTGTAACTTAGCAGGTCAGCAAAAAAAGCCAACAGAATACGTACTAGGCTTACAAAGAATAAGTTCTGGGGTCGATTTGTTTGACTAAAGATGGTGCTCTAGCATGGCCGCAATCAAATGACTGAAACAAATATAATATATATGTCTGCCTTCCATGCTGGCATGGGAGGGATTGTTTGCCAGGAGCTGGCCAGGCAGGGGCCTGCACCAGACTTCTGTGTCTGTTTTGGCAGGGTTTTTATGACTGGCTGCCCTTCCTAAGAGCAACCACCCAGCAGAGCGGGCTGATTGCTTTTTACATAGCACAAGCGAGGTTAGTTTTGGCAAGGTTTTTACAGCTGGATGCCCTTCCAAACGCCAACCACTTTACAGTGTGGACTGGATGCTTTTTAAGTGGCACCTGCACTGACAGGGTCACCAAGTTACTTGCAAGACAAAAATCTTTTGAGAGAGGAGGGGATCTTATTTCAGATAATGAAAGGTTACAGTGAGACAGAGAGACAGAAACAGGTGTCTTATTGTAGAGGAAGTACAAGATCACCCAGTGAGAGAGAGAGAGAGAGAGGGAGAGAGAGAGAGAGAGAGAGAGAGAGAGAGAGATAGAGATCAGGAATGAGGACAGAATTAGGTGAGTTGCCTTAAAGGAGATACATGGCTACCCAACTTGAGGGAAGCACAGGAGAAGGAGAGTGATGGTGAGAGGCAGCAGGATAGAGATGGTGGCAAAGTGCCAGGTGTACTCACAAGGGATGGGGATCAGAATGTAAATGTGATGGTTGAGTAAAAGAAAAGATATAGATGGTGGCAAGTGCCAGGACATACCCCTAAGGTTCAAAGGTCATAATGTAAGCAACAGGACATTGCCAAGAAGCGTGAATAGAGAGTGGGGAAGGGGAATGCGGTGAGTGGTAAAAACCTGGGTATATAGATGGGGGGGATGGGGCTACCGGATAGCAATGATACAGAGAAACAGAGCCATGAGGACAAGATTGGGGAATGAGAGGTAAGCATAGTGCAAGAAGGAGGAAATATGAGCAAGAAAAGAGATGTAGAGATAGAATGTCTATTATTATTATTATTATTATTATTATCATTATTATTATTATTATTATCATTATTATTATTATTATTATCATTATTATTATTATTATTATCATTATTATTATTATTATTATTATTATTATTATTATATTCTAAAAGGATTGACGTAATTCTTCACAATGGTAAATAGACAATACGAAGAGCAAAATGTGAATGAAATAGGTTGTTTGTTGGTTTGAACGATATTTCAACAGCTTGCTTGTCTTTTTCAAGTTCAAAATGTAAAATGAATACAGAAATTCAAAATTGTAGAAATTCAAATTCAAAAGTTTGAATGAGAAGATCATATTTACCCTCTCTGTCATCTCATCTACTCCCACTCTCTCTCTCTCTGTCATCTCATCTACTCCCACTCTCTCTCTCTCTGTCATCTCATCTACCTTCTCTCTCTCTCTCTCTCTCTCTCCATAAGCAATTATAAGCAGCAGCAGCTGTAGTCCCCAGTTAAGTAACCATGTGTAAAAAAAAAGTAAAGACCCCCTTCAGTCACGAATGACCATGGGATTGCACCTAGAAAGTTACCCTCTGAGGCACAAGTCTGGGCAAAGTTGTTTATGGAAGACCAGCAGTTGTCCATGCATACCAGCCTACCCTCCTCACGCCAACAATGTTGTCCAAGGGAAAGGCAAAGGCCGATACAGCTTGGCACCATTGATGTTACAACTCATTTCTACAGCTGAGTGAACTGGAGCAACGTGAAATAAAGTGTCTTGCTCAAGAACACAACACACAGCCCAATCCAGGAATCGAACTCACAACCTCACAATCGTAAGCTTGATACTCTAACTACTGGACCACATTCTCTAACATGGCGTTTTTTTTATAAGACCAGTAGAGGATGGTGTTTGGGCATCATGCAATAGATATATAAACAAGTGGCACTGCCCTACAAGTGGTGTCTCTCATTTCTGGTCATCTGCAGAAACATGTCCTGCCATAATGTGTGGGGGGAAATATTAACTTACTTGGAAATATGTCATCCATGAATTTCATATGACCTATGCCTGCACAGAAAATGGACATTAAAATGATGATGATAATGATGATGATGACGACGACGATGATAAGTGTGTCTAGGACAACATTATCCAACATGTCTTTCTTTTTCTTATGAAAAGTGCAGTGTGATTTGAGGAGGATTTAGCTGCTATTTCTAGCATGTCAAGCAATCATGTAAGCTTTCCTTATTGGCTTGTTTATAAGAGTAATGATGATATTGATGATGATGACACTGATGGTAATGGTGATGACAATCTTGTTGCTTAGCCTTATGTCAAACCTAAAAGACATTCCAACCGTGACCATCCTGCCTCTTTTAAGAGTACATTATGTGTCCTTGCCCTACTCAAAATGGCAGAATGTGGTTTGAAGAAGATTTGACTGCTATTTCCAGCAAGTCAAGCAACCATATAATAGAAGCTCTCTCATTAGTACATAATGACAACATTATTTATAATAGTCATGATGATGATGATGATGATGTAACTTAATGTTATTTCCTTGGTAGTATTCTTGTTGTAGGTGGTGGCAATAATAGCAACGATGTTTTCTGATGAGGAAGTTGGAAGGATGTACACACACACACACACACACACACTAAAGTTTCCCAACAAGTCACACACACACACACGTGCACACATAGACATAGCTACATAACCAATCCTCTACAAATACACACACACACACACACACACACACACCTCTCATTTCTTCCTGTTACCCCCCCAAATCACCTGACCAACCAACGCCACCCTCAACATCACATGACACTCTCTCTGGGTAAACAATCCATAACCATGCACCCCATTCATCTACCCATACCAGCCCCTATACAACACAATAACTCCCTTCACCACACACACACACACACATACACACAACATAATCCCTTCATGCTTCACATCACAGAATCCACTCTTCCAACTTCCATAGGGGCTGCCTTAGTCCATCCACCCCCAACTCTGACAGCATATCTGCCTCATCCACCAATCCCCCCCCACACACACACTCATCTTTCCACCCCTTCAAGACCTCAACACCTACCCCTCATGATACACACACACACACACTCACACACACACACACACACACACACACACACACACACACTCACACACACACACACACAAATATACTCATGCACAGAGACACATGGTCAACTATCTAAGAGTACCAATGAAACAGCCACTCTACGTGGTCACTCAACCTGCTAGAAACAGCAGCCAAACCACCCTTAAATCACACCCTGACATCTCAGAAAAGAACACATTGAATAATGTGATTCTGCGTTTGCTGCACAAGGGTAAAAAAACAGAATGGTTACAGTTGGAATGGTCACAGTTGGAAAGTCTTTGATCACAGATCTGCTGCATGAGGGCTAACCTGGGGCTATATATCACAATAACAATAAAGCAGAACAACCAACCATTTATAACATTCCCAAGTCGTCCTTCTTCCCCACCTATTCCATTGCCATCCCCTACAACATATGGTTAACCACCACCAAGAATGACACATCAAGTTAACAACAGCTGTGGCTATTAATTGAACACCTGCCAACATTAATAGCCTCACCTCTTCCTCCCAAAAGTCTTCTTTATTTTAAAGCTTCACACTTTACACATCATTGAAGTTTTTATTGAAGGGAACAGTGGAAGGTTTGGTGGTGGATGGTGGTGGTGGTGGTGGTGGTGATGGTTATGGTGATGAATGTGGAAATCGGTAGTGATGATTGCGAGGATGTTGGTGGTCATTGTGATGATGATGGTGGTGATGGTACTGGTGATGATGACAATTGTGTTGGTGGTAGTGATGGTGGTGGTGATAGTGGTGACACAGCTAGTATAGAGGCGCTGATGGTAGAATGGTGGTGATGGTGGTGAATGTGGGAAGTGGTAGTGGTAACTATGGTGATGTTGGTGGTCATTGTGATGATGATGATGATAGTGGTGATGGTACTTTTGTTGGTGGTGATGGTGGTGCTGTTGTTGGTGGTGATGGTGGTGGCATTGGTGGTGGTGGTGATGGTGCAAGTGGAGGTGATGGTAGTGATGATGGTGGTAGTGCCTATTTTATCAATTGTTTCAGTCATTAAACTGTGGCCATACTGGAGTACCATGCTGAAGAAGTTTTAGTCAAACAAATTGACTCCGGTTCTTAATTCATTTTTTTTCTATGCGTAGTACTTATTCTATCAGTCACTTTTGCCAAACTGCTAAGTTACTGAGACATAAAAACACCAACACCAATTGTCAAGCAGTGGTGGGGGACAAACACAGATACAAAGACACACACAGATATACAATGGGCTTCTTTCAGTTTCCATCTACCAAATCCACTCATAAGGCCTTGGTTGGCTCAAGGCTATGGTAAGAGACTTTTACCCAAAGAGACATGCAGTAGGACTGAACCTGCAACCACGTGGTTGGGAAGCAAACTTCTCACCACAAAGTCATGGAAGGATAATATCAAGCAATTTAAACAATTTGAACCTAGCGCCTTACTGGCACTTGTGCCGGTGGCACATGAAAAAACATTCGAGCGAGGTCATTGCCAGTGCCGCTGGACTGACTCCTGTGCAGGTGGCACGTAAAAAACACCATTTGAGCGTAGCTGTTGCCAGTACTGCCTGACTGGCCTTCGTGCCAGTGGCACGTAAAAGCACCCACTACACTCTCGGAGTGATTGGCGTTAGGAAGGGCATCCAGCTGTAGAAACTTTGCCAAATCAGATTGGAGCCTGGTGTAGCCATCTGGTTTCACCAGTCCTCAGTCAAATCGTCCAACCCATGCTAGCATGGAAGGCGGACATTAAACGATGATGATGATGATGATGATGAAAATACCAAGGCTATGGGATTATCAAAAGGAACCCTGAGGAGATCATTGAAATGCCTATGGTCAGACATGGCAGGTTGGAAGTGGAAGTTTCCACTGGTTGTTATCCAGTGATTGGTCCTAAGAATGCAAAATCAACTCTGTATCATCATCAAGATCATCATCATCATCATCATCATCATTACTTAAAGTCTGTCTTCCATGCTAGCAAAGGGTGGGATGGTACCACAAGAGCCAGCCAGGCCAAAGCCTGCACCAGACTTCTGTGATTGTTTTGGCAGGATTTTTACAGCTTCTCTTAGTGTAAACTCCTGAAAATCTGAATGAGCCCTGTAGGCTCAAAACAGTTTTTAAGCAATTACAATTGATTATTTGATTCATTAAAAAGTGGTGAGCTGGAAGAATCACTGGTGCATTGGACAAATTCCATTGAAGTATTTTTTCCGAGATCTTTTAGAGTGGACTTAGTGCTTTTTATGTGGCACAAACACAGGTGAGGTGAGTAGTGCTTTTTACGTGGCACAGGCAAGGTCAGTTTTGGCAAGGTTTTTAGAGCTGGATGCCCTTCCGAACACCAACCACTTTACAGGAAAAAACATGAAAGTAGGAAGGAGAAAGTTGAAGGTCACAAAATGCTGTTCAAAAGATTGCTCTTGAATGCATCAGTGAAATTAAAGCACTTTGTAAATGTGGCTTTGGAGAAAAAGCTCACCAACTTTGAAATGAAAGAGGTATGTCTGAGATTAGTACAACCCTAAACATGTGCCAAATTTGTGTAATATGGAAAAAAAGAACTTGTTTGCCATCAAAGACTTTGAAGAAACAAAGTGCAGTGTTGAGAGAAGATTGCAAGATTTTAATGATTCTTTGGAAGGAAGTAGCTACGAAATGTTGATGAATAATCTGGGAACACAGAGAAGGATGTGGGGAGGTGTACGTTGTGATATGGTACAATCGAGTATACTCATAGCGACTAGCACCCCAGGTAAAGTTGGTAATAGTGGATTCCATTGTGCTTCTAAGTTGGAAACATAATTTATATAGCTTCTCTGTTCACCTATCTCTTGGGAATGGTGGATTACATTGTGCTTCTGGGTAATGAACTTCATTCTACATAGCTTGCCTGTCCACCCACATGTTGAGAATGGTAGATACCAAGCTTTAGTTACTGGAGATGGGTTATATTCTGTTATATATTTTGGAGAGACTGAGTTACTCTCTGGGAAGAATTTTGTTTTCCTTTCTTTCATCTATTCAATAATATAGAAATTGATATTGCATCTGTTCTCTAAGGATCCTTGTAAAGTTGATCAGTCACCTGCTTCATGCCAAAACACAGAATCAATTATTGACTTTTTAAAAGTTCTTCAAGGCTCAGTAAATATTTACAGTGTTTACAATATACTAACCAACCAAATAATTTAATAACTTCCTTAGAGTTGAATCATAACTGCTGATCATGTAACTATCATCATAATTCCTCTCTACCCCACCACCACAATCATCATCATCATCATCATCATCATCATCATCATTTAAGGCCAGTTTTCCATGCTGGTATCAGTCATAATTCCTTTCTGATGACCCTTGTTATCCTAACTCCTCTTGACCCTTTTAGCATTTCATCATCCCCCCCCCCCCCCGTTATAATTCTTCTCTGCCCCTTTATCATATCATTTCCACCATGATAATCTCTTGTTGCCTTGTTATCGTAACTCTACCAACCTTTTTATAATCACTTTCTACCTCCAGTCCCATGACATGAAACAGACAAGTGATCAATTTCGTAAAAAAAAACCCTTAGGGACCAGGTTCAGTATCAATCCCTACCCCTTTATCATATTATCATTACCACTTTCAAAATCCCTTTATCATATCTTCATTACTGCCATCATAATCCCATTCCTACCCCTTTATCGCATTATCAACACCATCATAATCCCTTTTTATATCGGCTCCTTGTTATCCTAACTTCTTCCTACTCCTTTATCGTATCATTATCATCATCTTAATCCCTATCTGTCCCTTTATCATATTATCACTTCCGTTATAATGTTACTGTACCCTTTTTATCATAGTATTATCTCTCCATCATTATCATCATCAACGTCATCACTATTATACTTAGCCCATTTACCTCTCCCTCACACACATATTTACCCACCCCTCCTGCACACAATACCACATTTAGCATCACCACAACTGACAACAACAATAATGCCTTGAAGGTGCCACAATGTAGTCTCTTGAATTTCTAGAAATAATGATAAAACCTCTCTCATACTACACTATACTTTCTTTAGTAAAGAAAAGCTGGCTAATACAGTTATTTGTTTCCTAGTGTGTTGCTCCCGATTTGCACCTGTTCAATAAGACCAGACACTGACACTAGATGGCCAGCCAACCAAGGCACATAGAGTTCCATCTATTCTGGGAAGTCTTATAATGCACCTGGACAACAACCCAGGTATTTCTATGTCCCCACTTGTGAGTTAAACCACATCAGAATTATGTCTTCTGATCAACTTGTCTTTTGGCCAGTAAGCTTTCTGAGTTCCATTTGAGACGTTCCCTCATAGCAACCATCGCAGTATTCTATGTTCTAACATAGCATCCACTATTAAGTGGGAATAAATATTACCTTCTGATATTAATACTGCTTTTGTTACAATTATTTTTTAATATGCCAACTGAGTATTTGCAACACCAGTGCCGCTAGTGGAGAAATCACTGCTACTTCCAGTTTTCAGGTGTTTACCACTGACAAGGCCAAGGAAGACTGAAATCACGTGATCTTGTAGTCCCAGTGACAATGGCAGCTGATTATCTCCTGCTAATGATATAAACAAGAGTGCTTATATGCACCAAAAGTTCATATGAGAGGTTCTCTCGTAGTAATTATTGCAGTATTCTGTGTTCTAACACAGCATCCATTCTTAAGTGGGGATAAATATTACCTTTTGGAATTAATACTGCTTCCATTGCTCTTAATGTATATTTGTATGCATATGCTTAATCCCATCTAGGACTTCAATATCACCAATAGTGATGAAAGTGGTGATATTGGTAATAGTCATAATTGGGGAAATGGTATTGTTAAAGTGATAGTATTGATAATGGTGATAGTATAGGCAATGGTGATAATATAGGTAAAGGTGATAGTAGTGAAGGCGGTAGTAGTCATGACAGTGTCATTAGTGGTGGTGTTGGTGGTGGTGGCATAGGAATGATAGAGGTGATAGTAACAGTAGTGATGGTATGGATGGTGTCGAAGGAGATGGTTGAGTTGGTGGTGATGCATAGTGGTAATGGTAGTGGTGTTAGTTTAGAAAAGATGGTAGTTGTGATGGTCATGGTACTGGAGCTGACAGTAGTGATGGTAGAGGTGCCAGTAGTGGCAGCAGTGGTGGGGATAGTAGTGGTGGTGGCAGGGGAAACAGCAGAAGTGGTGGTGGTGGTGGTGGTGGCAGGAGCAGTGGTAGTGATGGCAACAGTGGTAGGTAGAGGTAGCAGTGCTAGAAATGGCAGCGGTGGAAGTGGTGGTGGTGGTGGTGGCGGTGGTAGCAGTAGTAGTAATGACAGGGTGTGTAGTATTGATGGCACTGATGTCTGATTGCTGTAATCGTGGTGGTGGTGGCAGTGGCTGGGAGGGGGGAATATAATAAGAAGAATGACAGTGATGGGGCAGGGTGGGGGAATAGTCTTAAACTGACTATTACATACACCACTGACTTCTACAGGTGGTGCCCTCTCATGTAGCATATGTGTGTATGTGCATGCACGTGTGTGTGTGTGTGTGTGTGTGTGTGTGTGTGAGATGGGTTATGAGTAGGTTAGGTGGGGCAGTGGGGTGCAGAGTAGAAGAAATGCAAGTGGGGGGGGGGAGAGTTGGTGTAAAGTGAGGTACAGAATGATATGGGTGTCGGCTCGGGTGAGGAGGGCAGGCGGCATAGATTGGAATGTCATTTCGCTCTGTCTGGTGTTGAAATTTCTTTTTTTTTTCTTTTGATACGTTTGAACATTGAGACTTTGGTACATCTGGACCTTACTGTTTTTATATTAAGAAGAAATGGAAAGGGAAAAGGAGAGAGAAGGGGGAAGAGAGAGAGAGAGAGAGAGGGAGGAGGAAATGGATGGTGGATGGATAAGGGAAAGGGAAAGAACAAGAGGAAGATTTCTCCTGAGAATAAAACATGGAAGAATATCATACATATATAATATCATCATCATTTAGCATCTGCTTTCCATGCTGGCATGGGTTAAAGAACAAGAGAAGGATTTCTCCTGGGAATAAAAGACAGGAGAATATCATGCACACACACACACACACACACACACACACACACACACACACACATACACATACATTTGATTACATACAGACACATATACAAATATAGGGAGTCAGAAAATAATCATTGTTGTCATGATTTCCGCCAGAAATTTTCTGCAAATTCTGCAAACACTTTATTCAGTCTTCCAAAATATTTTTTCAAATCTCAAAACAATAATCCCAGATTCCCTAAACTCTTTGTTTCTTTGTGTGATTTGAGAAATGATGGAAATATTTGATATGAAATAATAACATATTAGAATCGTATTACACCCAGCTTTTTCCATGCTTCCATGAGTTGAACCGCATGTGTGTGCATGTGTATATATCTGATCTGAAGATGATGATATAGATGCGTGTGTGTGTGTGTGTGTGTGTGTGTGTGTGTGTGTGTGTGTGTGTGTGCATGCAGGCATAGTTGTGTGGTTAAAAAGTTTGCTTCCCAGTCATGTAGTTTCAAGTTCAGTCCCATGGCACAATTTCTTCAACCATAACCCAAGGATGACTAAAGCGTTGTGAGTGGATTTGGCAGACAGAAAGTGAAAGAAACCTTCTCATATATCATCATTATTTAAAGCCATGTTCCATGGTGACATGGTCTGGACTATATATATATATATATATATATATATATATATATACACACCGGAGTAAGCACATAAATGCAAAACAAGGTGGAAAGAAGAGTACTCGAATACCAGAGGTAGAGTAATATGCTTTATTTAAAAGCAGCAGAAATATAACAAAAGCTGTTACTCAGAATTTCACGTTCCCGTTTGTCGGACAGTTTTGTTTTTAACAAAACTGTCCGATGAACGGGAACGTGAAACTCTGAGTAACAGCTTTTGTTATATTTCTGCTGCTTTTAAATAAAGTATATATATATATATATATATATATATATATATATATATATATATATATATATATATATATATATATATTCTTTTATTCTTTTATTCTTTTACTTGTCTCAGTCATTTGACTGTGGCCATACTGGAGCACTGCCTTTAGTCAAACAAATCGACCCCAGGACTTGTTCTTTGTAAGCCTAGTATTTATTCTATTTGTCTCTTTTGCCGAACCGCTAAGTTACAGGGACGTAAAGACACCAACATCAGTTGTCAAGCAATGGTGGAGGTACAAACACAGACACAAAAATACATACATACATATATATATGTGTATATATATATATATATATATATATATATATATATATATATATATATATATATACAGCAAGCTTCTTTCAGTTTCCATCTTCCGTCTACCAAATCCACTCACAAGGCTTAGATTATTCAGAGGCTATAGTGGGAGACACTTGCCCAAGGTGCCATGCAGTGGGACTGAACCATGTGATTGGGAAGCAAGCTTCTTACCACATAGCCACGCCTATATTTATATATATATATAATTATGATCCAGTTGAATTAGGTACTTAAATTGAGGCATCAAGCCTGTTCACTATAGTCTGTACAGTTCTAAGTTAGGTGAACAAAATGAAACAGCCATAATGCATTGATACCTGGACATACTTGTTACTTATTTGCATATATATATATATATATATATATATATATATAGAGAGAGAGAGAGAGAGAGAGAGAGAGAGAGAGAGAGAAACAGACAGACAGACAGACAGAGAAGTAAAAGTAGGGATAAGCAAGTTAGACAGGTCAATATAAAAAGAATACATTACAGGTATACATTACAAGTTGATAGATCACCCCACTTAATATTATAAGCTTAAGGGATCTTATGAACTTACCTGTTTAAATACTGAAGAGCAGAAGGATCCATCTCGTTGTCCCTTACAAGTGGTGCAACACTGGTGTAAAAGAAAAGAAAGATATAAAAATGCCATTTCTTTCAAATACTACAGACCAACAATGTATCAAATTTATTCAAATTATAATTGTTCAGAATATTAACCTGATTTTCAGAATATATCTACAATGGAGCACTAACAGCACTGTCCGAGCGTGTTCATTGCCAGAGCAGCTGTCTGGCTTCCATGCTAGTTGCCCGTAAATAGCACCATTTGAGCGTAATCGTTACCAGCGTTGCCTTCTAGCACTTGTGCTGGTGGCACGTTCGAAAATCATTCGAGCGAGGTCGTTGCCAGTGCAGCTGGACTGGCTCCCTTGCAGGTGGCATGTAAAAAGCACCTTTTTGAGCATGGCCATTGCCAGTACCGTGTGACTGGCCCCCGTGCCAATACCGTGTGACTGGCCCCCGTGCCAGTGGCACGTAAAATGCACCCACTACACTCTCAGAGTGGTTGGTGTTAGGAAGGGAATCCAGCTGTAGAAACTCTGCCAGATCAGATTGGAGCCTGGTGCAGCCTTCTAGCTTGCCAGTCCTCAGTCAAATCGTCCAACCCATGCTAGCATGGAAAGCGGACGTTAAACGATGATGATGATGATGATGATCTTTAACTATCCCACAGTATAATACATTTGATCAACAATTGTCACTAAAAGTGCACATGGCCAGGCTGAGTTTGAACTAGGATCCTTTTACATGTAAAGTAAGGGTGGGAGTAATGCTCTTTTTGCTTTGGTCTACCAGATTAGAGGACACAAGGGCTAAATAACGACAACAATGACAGCAGCAGCTGAGGCAGTGATGACAATGATTTCTCACATACAGCACAAGGTTAAAAATAACACCAGTACATGCCTATTACATATTTTATAAATCCCTGAGGGTTTTATAACATTTAACCCAATACAATTATTTCTGCCACACCATTATTCTTCAAATATGTGCGCCTAATTTAGTCATGAACTCTACAATTCTGAGCTGAGAGTACCAGTAAGTTACATCAAATACATGACTGGTACTTTATTTATTGATGCCGGGGGTTTAAATCCCTCAGCAGGATTTAAGTACAAATAGTAAAGATCTGGAACAAATACTGCAAGGCATTTTTCCAGATGCCCTAATGATGATGTCAAGTCAATCACCCTTGCCCTTGTGATAATAATAACACTGAGCAACAACAACCTTTGATGACTTATAACTAAGATTTATTTTTGACTAATTTACAGATACTGAATGAAACATTCACTGAGTTTTCTTTTTACTTCTCTGATATAGCCCTTATGCTTAAAAATTGCCATTAAAAATACTTGACTGCAACAACACTGACCAACGTGATATCTTAGAAGTTAGACTTATTCTTGGTTACATTTGGGGCGCTTCTTGGATATATTTGATACCAAATATATAATCAGTTTTATTATGTCACTGCTAGCTTTGCAAATGCAGCATACCATTTTATATGCTGATATATCTACTTGTGTACTAAAATCAGTAGCCTCAGTTACACCATTTTCTTGAGTCTTGCATTATTCTTGAGTATATTTGAGGTGCAGATTTCCAAAATAGCAAGATGTGCATGTCTCAGATGTAAACACCTCAAGTTTTCAAGTATTGGAAGTTAAACCTATTCTTGCATATATCTGAGTTACTGTTCCAGCTTCGCCTGACTGGCACTTGTGCCGGTGGCACGTAAAAAAGCACCCACTACTGGTTGGCGTTAGGAAGGACATCCAGCTGTAGAAACTCTACCAGATCAGATTGGAGTCTGGTGTAGCCATCTGGTTCGCCAGTCCCCAATCAAATCATCCAACCCATGCTAGCATGGAAAGTGGACGTTAAATGATGAAATGATGATTCCAGATGCACCATACCTAAGACAGAGAAAAAAAAGACCAGCTAATTAGACCTGGAACACCTTTGATCATAGGCTTACTGGATCAAGGCTCCCTGTCACTAAACAACAAAAACATCATGTAGTAAATATGAGGTCGACATCAATGGATGATCCCTTTACAATTTACAAATTTACTCATAACATAAACTGTGTGGGAAACTGTAAAACAGAAGTTCAATGTCTTGTTAGGGAGAGAAGTTAAGAGACCCAGTAAAGGTAATGGGAGAAGGAGAGACAGATGGGATGAGCTTATGTGTAGCTAACTGTTCAGAGGGGAAGACCATTGTAGTAGAAGTCAGAGAAGCAGAATGGAGGCTCGAAATAAGAGGTTGTAGAGTGTGTTTGGTGATGGGGTAATCGCCAATCAGTCAGATTGATTTTTATCTTCAAGACAAACCAAAGCATGAGTGAGGAAGTGTGTCAGTTGGAAAAGGATAAAAGAAGGTGAAGCAGTATTATGAAACAGGGTTACTCACGTTCGCTCAGCTCTTCGACAAATAGATCTGGCCATGTGGAGAGAGGCAGCTGTTTTACCACCAGACTGTAAATAAATAAATAAATAAATAAATAAATAAATATGAAGCCTTGTATAACCATCATCATCATTATCATCATCATATTACAGCACTGCGATTATCATCCTGAGAACAATGGCCGCCACCACCACCACCAACAACAACAACATAGCTGTTAAATCAACAAGGAACTTCTAGATGCTTGCTAGAAAGCAAGTCAGTGAGAGAGGATTGCTGCAGTTCCTCAAACTGCTAGAAATAGCAATCAATTTCACTCAAAATGACGACAATGATTCTTCCACGAAGTAATTGATATATAGCTCTCAGTATATTCTTATTTCTTTATTGCCCACAAGGGGATAAACATAGTTGGGACAAACAAGGACAGACAAAGGGATTAAGTCGATAATATTTACCCCAGTGCGTAACTGGTACTTAATTTATCGACCCCGGAAGGATGAAAGCAAAGTCAACCTCGGCGGAATTTGAACTCTGAACGTAATGGCAGACAAAATACAGCTAAGCATTTTGCCCAGCATGCTAATGTTTCTGCCAGCTCGCCGCCTTCATATACTCTATAAAGTGGATGGTATTAGGAAGGGCATTCAGACATAGAAACCATGCCAATGCAGACATTGCAGCTTGGTGCAGTCCTCTGGTTCAGCAGCTCCTGTCAAACCATCCAATCCATTCTCATATGAATGCCCTTGATGGATGTTCAATACAGAAACAAAACTGCATATACATATATATATATATATATATATATATATATATATATATATATATATACATATACACACACACACACACATACACACACACACACACATATATATACATGTCAAGCTTCCACAAAGTTTTCCTCCACCAAATTCACTCACTGATTGGCTCAGTGTTATAGAGGAAGATACTTGCCCAAGGTTCCATACAATGGGATTGAACCCAAAGCTACATGGTTGCAAAGCAAGCTTCTAAATGACACAGATAAGATATGCTTGACCTATAATTTATATAACTTATAATTATAATGTATATAATTCAATATATATTTATATTAATCAGATCAGTCTGTAAAATTATCACAGACATTAACCCTAACCCCAGCCAGCCCTAACCAACCAGATTATACTACTACCACCGCCACTACCATTACGACACCCCCAATTTACCACCATAAAATAACCACCAGTATCATAACAACTCACCATGACCTACATCATAACAGCATTACCATCAATACCATGTCACCGCTGCCGTCACCAACAGCAACACAACCACCACCACCACCGCCTCCATCACTTACTATAATCTTTACGTATCAAGTTGATAAAGGATTATTTGAAAATGATTTTTCTATTACATGCAGTCTGATGCAATAACATCGACGCCAACAACAACAACCAAACATCTTTAAGCTAACATGCAAAATGTTACACAGTCACTTGACTTACTCTTTACTCTTTTACATGTTTCAGTCTTTTGACTGTGGCTATGCTGGAGCACTGCCTTTTAGTCAAGCAAATCGACCCCAGGATTTATTCTTTGGAAGCCTAGTACTTATTCTATCAGTCTCTTTTGCTGAACTGCTAAGTTACGGGGATGTAAACACACCAGCATTGGTTGTCAAGCGAAGTTGGGGGAACAAACACAGACACACAAACACATACACACACACACACATATATATATATATATATATACATATATACGACGGGCTTCTTTCTCAGTTTCCATCTACCAAATCCACTCACAAGGCTTTGGTCGGCCCAAGGCTATAGTAAAAGACATTTGCCCAAGATGCCACGTAGTGGGACTGAGCCCGGAGCCATGTGGTTGGTAAGCAAGCTACTTACCACACAGCCACTCCTACGCCTTGCTAGAAATAACAATCAAATATTCCTCATACCACATTCTACTGTCTACAAAAAATGAAAGACACATTGGATAATGTTGATAGTGTACATAACTGTGATAATAATAAAAACAGGATGGTCAAAGGTGGAATGTTATTGATCATAAGTCTGTTTAATTAGGGCCAATTTGAAATTAAAAAGCAACAGCAAATAGATTTCTTGGGCCCACCTTCTCATAGTATCAGATGGCACCGGAAATGGTAGATCAACTCGGAAGTCACAATGGCTCAGAGATTAAAATTCAGGATTGCTGATCACATTGCAATGATTTCAAACCAAATGTTATATTGGTGTTAGGAAGGCATTCGGCACTGGAATTAGAAAGATCACCCAGCCATTGAAACTATGCCAAAGCTAATATTGGAGCTTAGCATGGCTCTGGGGTTCTCTGAATCCTATCAAACCATCCAACCCATGCCAGCCAGCATGGAAACTAGATATTAAATGATGATGATGATGACAATGACGATGATATTACAACTGGTTTTGTGACCTTGAGTAAGATACTCAGTTTGCCTGACTGCTGAAGAAACAAGGTTCCACTCCCTAATTCTCAGTTTGATGGTTAGTAACAGAAAGAACATCTTATTGAAAGAAACACTTTAACAAAAAAAATCATCCTTCTGAGTAGCCTCTACCAGTCACTTGACCATTAGAAACAGCAGCTTAGTTTGCCTTATATCTCAAAAAAATGAAGGTCACATTGGATAATGATGTAGTTCTGAGTATACTAGCTTGGAAAGAAGATGGGATGGTCAATGGCTGAGTAACATTGATTATGGGTCTGCTC
This sequence comes from Octopus bimaculoides, assembly GCF_046866305.1. Classification (NCBI taxonomy): domain Eukaryota; kingdom Metazoa; phylum Mollusca; class Cephalopoda; order Octopoda; family Octopodidae; genus Octopus; species Octopus bimaculoides. The sequence goes on from NC_142933.1 coordinate 26,049,271, forward strand.
AATGAAACACGGGGTTCAATGATGTGGAGAATTAAGTACCAAATACCAAAAACAAAGGTACACAAAACCCATTCATTTGTACCACAGTGAGGTACAATTCATTGGTGTTGGTGTAAGTCTGTCTAATTAATGAATATTTCACTGGTACAATGTAATATCTTTCTTCTATACACCCATCCATCTTTACTGTCAACTATTCCTGAAAGGGACATTTGGTTAGAGTCCTTAGGGACCTACTCCATAAGGCTTTATCAGAAGTAAGTGTCATTAGAATCTCTGGCTGGATTCCCAAATGTGATCAACTAAGACTATTGATGTAATCCAACCATCTTGTTGTTGGTCTACCCCTAGGTCTCCTACCAGTTTTTTAGAATCTGTTTTCTATCTTTTTTTCCTTCTTTACTTGTTTCAGTCATAGGATTGCAGCCATGCATTGCTGTAACTAAATGTAATTTATTTCTAATATTCTGCAAAGACATGTTTGGTCACAGGGAAATATTATCCTGCTTGGATAAGGATTGGAGACAGACAGGAAGGGTATCCAACTCTATAAAATTTACATCAATAAACTCTGTCTGATTCGTGCAAACATAGAAAAGTGGATGTTAAAATGAGGTTGATGATGATGATGAATCTGTATCAAAGAGTTTGCTGACAGTCAATCAGCACAACAATTGCTTTGGCAAGGTAGTCTATGACATTAGAGAAACATTCTCAAATTTCTAAACTGATAGACAACAGGAGAGCCTAAATATAGCCACTCAAACTGGTAGAAATAGCAGTAAAATTTCTCTCCAATTACAGTTTACCATGTTTATTAGTCCACATTACTTTGTAAGGAGCACAGGACTGGTTTCTCAGTTTCCCTCCACACACACACACACACACACACACACATATATATATATATATATATATATATATGAGGAATTTATCTGTAAATAATATGTGACAATTATTCGGTAGCCATGATAAAACTCCATGCATTTTCCGATAGCCAGATAACTGAAGAAATGGCGGTGTGGGTTTCCACCCCAACATCCAAAACTCAGTTTTATCATGGCTACCAAATAATTGTCACATATTATTTACAGATATATATATATTACTAAACATTTCAACTATATGTACTTATTGCGCAACTAATAGTTTCCCATACATGCGTATGTTCATCAGGTGCCAATCGCACTATACTCCCAAAACTTTAGTTTAAATAGCGGAATTAAACTCAATAGAGGAATTAAACTCAATAGAGGAATTAAACTCAATAGAGGAATTAAACTCAATAGAGGAATTAAACTAAAGTTTTGGGAGTAAAGTGCAATTGGCACCTGATGAATGCACGCATGTATGGGAAACTATTAGTAGCTTGATAAGTACATGTAGTTGAAATGTTTAGTAATATGGAAATCTCATTGGATGAAGTACTCTTTGTATTGACTTTTACATAGTTAATTTCTTATATATATAGAAAATACATATATAGAAAATAATTCGAGCGAGGTCGAATATATACATAAAAAATCATTCAAGCAAGGTCGTTGCCAGTGCTGCTGGACTGGCTCCCGTGCAGGTGGCATGTAAAAAACACCTTTTTGAGCGTGGCCATTGCCAGTACCACGTGACTGGCCCTCATGCCGGTGTCACGTAAAAGCACCCACTACACTCTCGGAGTGGTGGGAATTAGGAAGGGCATTCAGTTGTAGAAACTCTGCCAGATCAGATTGAAGCCTGGTGCAGCCATCTGGTTCGCCAGTCCTCAGTCAAATTGTCCAACCCATGCTAGCATGGAAAGCGGACGTTAAACGATGATGATGCTGATGATGATGATATACCTCCATGGACAGGACCCTGGTCTGTCCCAGGATTACTCATTTTTACCAGGTGAGTGGATTGGCGCAATGTGAAATGAAGTGTCTTGCTCAACAATACAATGTACTGCCTGGTCCAGGAATCAAAACCACAATTTTACGATCATGAGTCCAACACCCTAACCACTAAGCCATGTGCCTCTGATCACCATGTTTATCATAGTAAAAAAAATCATGATATATTGAATAATGTAATCTGAGATAAAATATGTAAAAATATGGGATGGTCATGGCTGGAATACTCTTGATCATAGGTCATTTCAACCATGGCTGATCTAGACTAAATAACGACAACTGCTACCACACTACAAAATCAATCATTTTTCCAGCTTTAAGCCCTCTGCTGGACAGATAAATATTATTGTTAAATCTGAAACTATTGAGCCAACTAAGTATCGATCTTATCTACATCCTTGTCTTTCATGTATCAATATGATTCAGTGAACTCCAATCAATATAGGCTCAATGACTCATTGTATTATACTCAGGCCTTGCCTTTATCCCACTAAGTTTCTTTCTAGTAACTTTCTCACTGGGCTAGCTTGGTGGATGTGCCACCAGTTCAGTGGTCAATGGCCTATGTAATTGCTTGAAATGGACTACATTGTACAATACAACAAAGAACATATATTCACAAACTCATTGAACCACACTCAATATGTACTCACCAATTCATTGTTTTACTCTTATCATGGACATACTGACTGATAAATTGCACCTCCACTCAACATGTATTCACAGACTCATTGAACCATACTTGACATATAACCACAGATTCATTTTATTACTCTAATCATGGACATACTGACTGATAAATTGCACCTCCACTCAACATGTACTCATTAACTCATTAAACCACACTCGACTTGTACTCACCGATTCATTGTATTACTCTTTTCATGGACATACTGACTGATAAGTTGTACCTCCACTCAACGCATACTCACTGACTCATTGCATCTGGACTCAACAACACTTACTAACTCATTATACCTCTACTCAATATGTCCTGAGTGGCTCAGAAAACCTCTCAGACTTTCACACTATATCTTAGCAAAACTTTAACTTGAAGGTCACAGTGCATATCATGATCTTTGAAAACCTGTAACCTAGCAGTGCAATAAATAGAGATTGATAAAATCAGTGCAAGAATGAAATAAAGTACTGGGAGTGGGGTTAATGTGAATAACTAAACCTTTGAAAGTAGTGCTCCAGTATGGCCATAGTTAACTGATCTAAGCCAACAGAAGAATGAAACACTAACAATGTAGTTCTGGATGCTGTGTGCTGTTAAAACCAGACAGGGTGGCCACAGCTGGAATGCTTTTTATATTAAGTTTACTTGATGGAGACTGACCTGGGGCTAAACAACAACAACAAATACTACCACTGCCATTATTACAGCAACAACTACTACTACTACTACTACTACTACTACTACTACTACAAAAAATACCACTACTACTACTGAGAGCAGTAGTACAGGGTTTCAAGTTGAATATGAGGACAGTTTAAGTCTTAAAAGTGTATATATCATGCATATGCGTCTATATGTATGTGTATATACAGATGTGTATAGATCTACATAAATATATCCATATATATATATAAATAAATGTCAGCATGTGCTTGTGCATGTATATATATATATATATGCAGTTGTAAGAATAATACACACACACACACACACACATATATATATATATATATATGCAGTTGTAAGTATAATATATATATACACACACACACACACATATATATATATATATATATATACACATGGTTGTAAATAGTTGCAGCTATGCATGCAGATAACTAAGTAGATATGTGTGTGCATTTGTAAAGGTGTGCATGTGTTTATGTTATATATACATATATATAAATAAATATATATATATATATATATATATATATATATATATATATATATATATATATATATATATATATGTGTGTGTGTGTGTGTGTGTGTGTGTGTGTGTATATATCAGCATGTTCATATGCAAACGTGAATGCAAATGTGGTTTCTTTAATATTGAGTTTTGTTTCCTTTAAGAAGATAAAAGGTTTGTGTGTTACATACAAATAGTAGTATGCTTCTGTTTGTGTGTCTGTGCCTAACTGCATGTTGGTATATGTGTATATATGTATATTTATGGGTGTGCATATGTATGTATGTATGTATGTATAAATACATGTCTGTGTAAGCAAAAGAGTAAGGAAAAGGAGAAGAAAAAGTATGATAGAAACAAGACAGAGACTGCCAATTTGCAATCTGCAGACATCTGATGTGCAATGGTTCCATCACAAGGTTTGGTCGAGATGAGATGGGATGGGACATGTGGGTGGGGCATGTAGATGTGTGTGTGTGCATGCGTGGATAAGCCTTACTGTCAAAGTTGTCAACATCTTGGAATCAGATCAGCTCAGATGAAGAGTCTGCATGCTGCTCTAACAGTGCAGCCATGATGCAGATTCTAAGTGTGTGTGTGTGTGTGTGCACATGTGTGTGTGCACATGTGTGTGTGTGAGTGCGCATGTGTGTGCATGTAGGACCATGCATGTATGTGAATGATGGAATGTATGTATATCTGCATTTGTGTGTGTGTGTGTGTGTGTGTGTGTGCATGTAGGACCATGCATGTATGTGAATGATGGAATGTATGTATATCTGTATTTGTGTGTGTGTGTGTGTGTGTGTTTGCACCAACACGTTTACATATACACCACATACACACACACACTACACACCCATGTAAATACAACCTGCTGTAACCTGTAAAATGGCATCTGTGTATCTGAGTGCAAAATACATTTGTATACATGCCACACTCACACACACACACACACACACACAAACCATATACCTCGCACACATGCACTATACTTACATGACTGCACATACAGCCACACCCTCCACACTCTCTCAACAGCAACTGAATCTTCATCTTCATCACTACCATCTCTACCATTGCCACCACCACCATCATTACCATAACTATCATCACCACCACCACCACATCATCTTCACCATCATTATCGCCTGCATCAAGCTTTACATTATTGTTAACAACACTAATAACAAGAACAACATTAATAAATGCTTGGACAGCAGCAAAATCAACAACTACTACTACTTTCACACTGCTACTACTACTACTACTACTACAATTAATATCAATGTCTACTTCTAGTATTTCAACTACAACTACTACTACTACTACTACTACTATACTACTACTACTATACTACTACTACTACTACTACTAATAATAATAATAATAATAATAATGATAATAATAATAATAATAATAATAATAATAAGGTGACACTCCGTCGCTTACGACATCGAGGGTTCCAGTTGAACCGATCAACGGAACAGCATGCTTGTGAAATTAACATGCAAGTGGCTGAGCACTCCACAGACACGTGTACCCTTAACGTAGTTCTCGGGGATATTCAGCGTGACACAGTGTGACAAGGCTGACCCTTTGAATTACAGGCACAAAAGAAACAGGAAGTAAGAGTGAGAGAAAGTTGTGGTGAAAGAGTACAGCAGGGTTCGACACCATCCCCTGCTGGAGCCTCGTGGAGCTTTAGGTGTTTTCTCTCAATAAATACTCACAACGCCCGGTCTGGAAATCGAAACCGTGATCCTTAGACCGCAAGTCCGCTGCCCTAACCACTGGGCCATTGAGCCTCCACAATAATAATAATAATAATAATCCTTTCTAGTATAAGCACAAGGCCTGAAGTTTCTGTAGAAACCTTGCCAGATCAGAGTGGAGCCTGGTACAGTCTTCTGGCTTGCCAGTCTTCAGTCAAACAGTTCAACCCATGCCAGCATGGAAAGCAGAGGTTAAACGACGATGATGATGATGATGAATCATAAGGTCATGAGTTTGATTCCCAGTGATGCCTTGTGTCTTTGAGCAAGGCACTTTATTTTATGTCACTCCAGTCCACTCAGCTGGTAAAAATAAGTAGTACTTGTATTTCAAAGGGCCGGCCTTGTCACACTCTGTCAGACACTGAATCCCCCTGAGAACTATGTTAAGGGCATGCGTATCTGTGGAGAGCTCAACTGCTTGTACATTAATCTCACAAGCAGGCTGTTCCGTTAACTGGATCAACTGGAACCCTTGTCATCGTAACGGACGGAGTTCCAGTTAAGTATCTACCATAATAATACTCGTGTTTTTCTCCATTACAACACATGAGGGAGAAAGGAAGGGATGATAGACGAATAAGGAAGGAAGGGGTGATGGCAAACTTGGTAGTGGGATGATGGAAGTCCTATGGTGAAAAACAAAAAATCAAACAGCGTTTCAACTCTGTGTGAGTATATGTGTGTGCATGTAAAAGGGAGGTATGTGAATGTTTGTTTGTGTGTGTGTGTGTGCAATGGAAGTGGGATGGTGAACAATCAATGCTGAAAAGAAAAATCAAACAGTGTTTCAACTCTGTGTAAGTATGTGTGTATGTGTGCATGTACAAGGAAAGTATGTGAATGTTTGTATCTGTGATTATTATGTACCTTATTTTGTACCTTATCTTTATATAAAATACAACAATTAGTCACCATTTTTAATGGTAGTAGAAATATATTTATGAAAAGAGCAGACAGAATGTTTGTGCTGGAGTGTGAATTCCTTGGTCCTGTTGGGGCAAGTGAAATCGAAATCGTGTTGGCATCTGTACCAGTGGAATGCTAAGAGCATCATCTGAGCATGATCATTGTCAGAGCAGCTGTCTGGATCCCGTGCCAGTGGCACGTAAATAGCACCATTTGAGCGTGATTGTTACTAGTGTCACCTTACTGGCACTTGTGCCGGTGGCATGTGAAAAAACATTCAAGTGCGATCATTGCCAGTGCTGCTGGACTGGCTCCTGTGCAGGTGGCACGTAAAAAAACACCATTTTGAGTGTGGCCATTGCCAGTACCGCCTGACTGGCCTTCATGCTGGTGACACGTAAAAGCACCCACTACACTCTCGGAGTGGTTGGCGTTAGGAAGGGCATCCAGCTGTAGAAACTCTGCCAAATCAGATTGGAGCCTGGTGTAGCCATCTGGTTTGCCAGTCCTCAGTCAAATCGTCTAACCAATGCTAGCATGGAAAGCGGACGTTAAACGATGATGATGATGATGAATGAGCTAATGACATTACTCAAAGCCCAAAATAAAATGTCTAGATGGAGAATTTTCTCCCAGGACTACTCTTGAAGCGTTAAGTCTTGTAACATCTGATTGCAATTGAACAATTTGGATATGACTTTACATGAATATATTTTATTCCAAACTGCTTCATATAACAAAATCAGCAGAGTTAAGTGTGGTATTTGGGTAGAGCTGGGTACTCCAAGGAGAACTCGAGCGGTTACAGTTATTCCTGTTTGGGTACTTCACATGCAAATTGACAACACTGATGACAGTAAGGCCATCAACAACAACACACTGCCTCTACACCAACCATACCAATAGAACCAACAATACCAGCACCACCACCACTAACCACTGCCAACAACACCACCATGATCATTACTAACACCAATACCACCTAAGCTACCACCATCAACACCACCTACCATCATCACTGCCACCACCCACCAATGCCACCAACACCACCTACTATATTATCTGCCACCAACACCATCTACACCACCATCACCACAATCATCACCACCAACACCACCAACACCACCATCAACACCACCAATACCACCATCACCAACTACTACTATCATCATCACCATCACCACCACCTGACAACACCATCAATACCAATAATAGGGAGTCTCTATGAAGTAGCACAACATGCTAGAAACAGCAGCCAAATCTCTTTGAACTCACCTCCTAATATCTTAAATAAAGAAAAGACTGATTAAATAATTGAGTCCAGCATACTTCTTCAACGACATGATGGTCATATTTGGAATGTTTTTGACCTTAGGTGTGCTCAATCAGAAAAGGTCGGGGGGGGGGGGATTAAGCAACAACAATAATAAAATGACCAACAAGGAAAGAGCCCTAACATAGTCACTCAACCTGCTAAAAATAGCAGTTTTTCTCATACCCAACATTACTGTTTTAAACTGGAAGGAGACATTGTATAATGCAGTCCTAGATAGACTATGCCAGATAAAATGAAAATAAAGATGGGGTGATCATGGCAATAGCAACTATGATTATAGGTCTGCTGGATCACAACACCAACATCACTACCACCAACAACTCCAACACCCTCTTCAATATCAAATGCAACATCACCACTATAACATTAACTACAACACCACCAAATCAAGAGCACCATTAACATTAAGGACAAACTACCACAAGTACAACAACACAAACAACAAAACAAGCAAGCATCAAGCATACTTACAAGAGTAACTACTGACACAGTGTGATTACTTACACTAATGCTCCACCACCACCACTAGTACTATTTCCTATACTGTAGCCTTACATGAAAGTGTTACTTAGTTGCAGACTACATCTAAGACTGATGCAGCTTAAGTAGTGTTACATAGAATTGGTGCAGCAGTTGGTACTTGCTAGATGTAATGTACAGAGACAGTTCTTGAGTGGTTGGTTAATTAAAGACCAACACAGAACTGCATACAGCTTATACAACTCTGTGTGTATGTATGCGTGTGTGTGTGTATTCAGGTAGTTGTATAAGCTGTGTGCAATTGTATGAGTGTATGTACATGTACACATAAATGTACGTACGCACATATATGAGTGTGAGCATGTGCGTGTGAGTGAGTGTATGTATGCATGAATGTATAATGCAGAATAGTATATTCATATATACTTGCTATATTACAACATGGAGATGTTTAAGAAAATTTGTACACGCATATACATATGTATGTGTGTGTGTGTGTGTGTATGCCTGGTGTTGCCATCCGGTTTCACCAGTCCTCAGTCAAATCGTCCAACCCATGCTAGCATGGAAAGCGGACGTTAAACGATGATGATGATGATGATGATGATATATATATATATATATATATATATATATATATATATATGTGAGTAAAAATAAATACAAAAAAAGGGTTTTGTATGATCGTGTATAGAGGAATATATTATTTTATTTAAAAGGGTTCCAACTCTGTCTGTTTTTTATGTTTTTTATTTATATTCTTGTAAAATTTATGTGGGATATAGAATAAGGAATATATAATATATAATATAAAAAAAGATGGATGGTACAATGAAATGAAGTATTGAATGTCTTATTGAATATATGGAATATGTCTTATTAAATATATGAAATATTGAGTGTTCAATATAAAGGATTAAATATATAAATATATAAAGGCGAATATGTATTTTCTATACCTTGTGGTATTTCATCATGGCCAGTATGACAGACTGTCATATATATATATATATATATATATATATATATTTATACACACACATACACACACACAAACTTGTACAAAAACATGTAAATATATATAGGTGTGTATAAAATGCTCTTATTTAGACATATAGACATACAAATACATCCAGTTCATACATAGAAATATGTATAAAGACACACACACACACACACACACTCAGTTGATAAAATTTTCAGAAAAATATCAAAACACACTACACACAGACTGAGATATATAAGTATGTATATTAACATATAAACAAACATACACAGTTGAACATGTATACATTTATGTAGATTTACATATACACACATAACAACACCAACACTGAAGGCAAGTACTAAGGAGATGGACTGGAGTAAAATAAATACAGAATGTTTTGTGTGTCTCTATATGTATGTTTGTGTACATGTATTTTGAGAAAATATGCCGGCATATGAATAGATACATACTATGTAGTGGAAGTGTGGAGGCGCAATGGCCCAGTGGTTAGGGCAGCGGACTTGCAGTCATAAGATCGCGGTTTTGATTCCCAGACCGGGCGTTGTGAGTGTTTATTGAGCAAAAACACCTAAAGCTCCATGAGGCTCCGGCAGGGGATGGTGGCGAACCCTGCTGTACTCTTACACCACAACTTTCTCTCACTCTTTCTTCCTGTTTCTGTTGTGCCTGTAATTCCAAGGACCAGCCTTGTCACACTGTGTCACGCTGAATATCCCCGAGAACTACGTTAAGGGTACACGTGTCTGTGGAGTGCTCAGCCACTTGCACATTAATTTCACGAGCAGGCTGTTCCGTTGATCGGTTCAACTGGAACCCTCGACGTCGTAAGCGACGGAGTGCCAACAACAAATGTAGTGGAAGTAGTAAATATGGTTAAACACATTTGCACACACATATGGTCATGTACATACAAATATTACACACGATGATGATGGTGTGTGTGTGTGTGTGTGTGTGTGTGTGCGTGTAAATGAAGAAGGTTTAAGTACTGTGTACACACACTGCTGAGAAACGGAAAACTTAGAAGTCTGCTTAGAGTAATATTGGCTCAATATTTGTTGTTGTTGGCACTCCGTCGCTTACGACGTCGAGGGTTCCAGTTGATCCGATCAACGGAACAGCCTGCTCGTGAAATTAATGTGCAAGTGGCTGAGCACTCCACAGACACGTGTACCCTTAACGTAGTTCTCGGGGATATTCAGCGTGACACAGTGTGACATGGCTGACCCTTTGAATTACAGGTACAAGAGAAACAGGAAGTAAGAGTGAGAGAAAGTTGTGGTGAAAGAGTACATCAGGGTTCGCCACCATCCCCTGCCGGAGCCTCTTGGAACTTTAGGTGTTTTCGCTCAATAAACACTCACAATGCCCGGTCTGGGAATCGAAACCGTGATCCTATGACCGCGAGTCCGCTGCCCTAACCACTGGGCCATTGCGCCTCCACTTTACTCAATATATCCTCGTGGCTGACAGTTTCATCTAGTGATTCTTCTGGTTGAATCTTTCTCCTTTCTCACCATTTTCTCTCCCTTTTTGCCCCCCACCTCTCTCTCTGTTTTGTGGCTGTGGTTGAGAAGCTTGCTTCCTAACCATGTGGTCTTGAGTTCAGTCCTACTGTACAGCAACTTGGGCAGATGTCTTCTACTATAAGCCCCAAGTCAACCAAAGCCTTGTGAATAGATTTAGGAGATAGAAATAGGGAAAAACCCATCATGTGCATGCATATGTGTAAGTACAAGGTTGTCTGTGTGCCTACACATATGTATGCATGTGCGTGTGTGTGTGTGTGTGTGTGTGTGTGTGCACTTGTGTGTCCTTGTCTTGACATTGGATGATGGTTGTAAACAAGCATTATTCTTTTCCAATCTTTTGTGAAAAATATGTGTGGTCATGGGGAAATATTACCTTCCTGGGAAACATGTGAGGGTTGGTGACAGGATGGGCATCCAGCCACAGAAAATCTACATATTCGACCTAACCCATGCAAGCATGGAAAAGTCAACATTAAATGATGATCGCTCTCTCTCTCACACACACACACACACATAAGGCAGCGAGCTGGCAGAAACGTTAGCACACCGGGCGAAATGCTTAGCGGTATTTCGTCTCCCGCTACGTTCTGAGTTCAAATTCCGCCGAGGTCGACTTTGCCTTTCATCCTTTCAGGATCGATTAAATAAGTACCAGTTACGCACTGGGGTCGATATAATCGACTTACTCCGTTTGTCTGTCCTTGTTTGTCCCCTCTGTGTGTAGCCCCTTGTGGGCAGTAAAGAAATAACACACACACACATACACACATGCTCATACAAAACAGACTTAACCAATTACATGGAGTAAGCTACACTGAAAATATTTCACAGCTGCATCCAACTGAATATCTCACCTTCCTAAACTGAAATTCAACTAATGGAGGTGGACCTCATCTTTCATTTTTATTACAAAAAATACTACATAAAACATATATTAGTAAATTCCCCAAGGACCCTTATCGGTGATGTTAAGTTCCAGAGCTCAGCAATAATATTAACTGGAGCCCCTTTGATCTAGTTAATGTTAGTGCTCTTGAATCAGACACCAGTTTATTACTGGTAAAATCATTTAAATATTCTCTCATCTAGGAGTGGCTGTGTGGTAAGTAGCTTGCTTACCAACCACATGGTTCCGGGTTCATTCCCACTGTGTGGCACCTTGGGCAAGTGTCTTCTACTATAGCCTCGGACCGACCAAAGCCTTGTGAGTGGATTTGGTAGACGGAAACTGAAAGAAGCCCGTCGTATATATGTATATATATGTGTGTATATGTTTGTGTCTGTGTTTGTCCCCTCAGCATCGTTTCACAACCGATGCTGGTGTGTTTACGTCCTCGTAACTTAGCGGTTCGGCAAAAGGGACAATAGAATAAGTAAGTAGGCTTGCAAAGAATAAGTCCTGGGGTCGATTTGCTCGAATAAAAGGCGGTGCTCCAGCATGGCCGCAGTCAAATGACTGAAACAAGTAAAAGAGTAAAAGAGTATTCTCTGCAATTTGGTAAATCAAAGCATGTGGAATTATGCATACATCATACATGACAAGGATGATGATGCTGTTTAACCCCATTTCAAATACGATCAAAAAGGCCTATAGTGACCATCCTGTCCTTTTCAGTGTGAATGGGACTTTATGATCTAGAATCATCAGTTTTTCTCGTTATTTTGGTATTGATGATGATGGTGATGATGCTGCAGCTGTTTGGCCCAAAATCTACCTCTTTACAGTATTAGTATACACAGATAATTTGAAAAGAATTGGAACAAAATTAAAAGAATTGAAAACTGCGAGCCAAACAAAAAAGATCCGTATACACTGCCATAGAAATGAATTACAGTTAACCAGACGAGAGACAAAAGAAAAAGAAAAAGAAAAAAAAATTACCGGGAGAATGAAATTCTTGAGGGGAGGTAACTCAGCAGTATATTCGTCAATCCACGTTTCAAGATCTTTCACATGTTGGTCGTTGAAACAGGTTCTTTCTAGGTTTGACAAATAAAACACGAATAAATAAATTCAGCAACCATAGGAATAGAAACAATAACAGTAATGAGCCAACAAAGGTTATACGCTACTCTGTCGAACAACCTGCTAGAAATAACAGCCAAGTCACCCTCAAATCATACACAACCTTTTGTAACTATCATGTTATTTTTTTTATAAAAAACATTATATTGGGTTGTCTGGAAAGTTCGTGCCGATTTTTAAAGGAAAGAAAAAGGTCAATAAATACTTGCCATTACATTTTTAATCAACCAAATATAAACCATTTTGTTGCACAATGCGTCTCCATCTTTCCTTTAACTTGAAAATACCCTCTTCCCAGAATTGAGGTGGTTTCATGGCAAATAAGTCGAAAGGTAAGCAACTATAAATGGGCACGAACTTTCCGGACAACCTAATACCTAGGATTTCATTATCCAAAGTCTTCTTTTTTACAACTGTAAGTTGTAATTTAAAATAAATTTGCTTCTTATGTCTAACGAAATGAGCGACTACTTAAAGGCACCATCACTGACTGAAAAAAAACCCATGAAGTTTTGTATTTTAGCCCCACACTTACAACACTGCATGGTTAAGAAGTTTGTTTCCCAACAACATGGTTTCTGATTCAGTCCTACAGTGTGGACCCTTGAAGAAGCATCTACTGCACATCTACAAGCCCCAGGCCAACCAAAACCTTGTGAGTGGATCTAGGAGACAGAAACTGAAAGAAGCTTGTCGTGCACGTGCATGTGTTTAAACATTAAATGGATATTTTCTAATTGATGACATGATGCCAAAAGCACAGATATGCACATTTGGGTATCCACCATGGTGCTAGCCTAATTTATGACTGCTTTATACACAGATGCTCTATGCCATTGACTGAAGGAAGCCAAGTACATCTCTGAGGAATGGCCAACAAACTAGGAAACAGTCTATCATGAGATTCCTTTCATCTTTTTTTTTTTGTACACATCAATAATATAGAAAGAATGTTTACATTCTCATTTAATTCAGTGATGCTTTATAACATAAAAATTTATTTCAGATCTTCTGATTTACACTATTGTGCAAACATACACCCACATGTATGTATATATCAAGTAAACGCTTCAGTCACTTTCCTCAGCTATTATGTTTTCTTGTACATAAATAAAGTGATCCTCTATCACTGTATCTAGCAAATACTAACAAACTCCTATGATTAGCTGAAGAGATCTAATAAAACTGCAACATTTCCAAAGCTACTAGTGTTTGCCAAGGAGCAGATTAAATTTGATATTATTACTCAAGGTAATATATTCATTTCTTCATTATCATCATCATTTTATGTCTGCTTTCCAGGTATGGATTAGAAGGATCGATACAGTCCAAGTCCTTTCTGGAAGCCACTGCTCTCTTGTCTGTTGCTTAAATGTGTCATTTTAGCTTGGTTTTTATGGCTGGATGCCCTTCCTCTTGCCAATCATTTTACAGAGTGTACCAGATACATTTTCTCATGACAACAGCCCAAGAGAGTGAT
>NC_142933.1:26071080-26118580 GCF_046866305.1 Octopus bimaculoides
TCTTTCATTTACAGGGGCCACTTTAGGGCCTTAACCTTGCAAGTTACAAGGAAATCATCACTAGTGCTGGTGCCACACACACACACAAAATAAAACACTCAGTACATACTGTAAAGTGGTTGGCATTAAGAAGGGAACCCAGCTTTAGAAACTATGCCAAAGTAGACACTGGCGCATGACACAGTCCTCCAACTTGTCAGACCCTATCAAACCATCCAGTCTATACAAGCATGAAAGCTGGACATCAAACAATGACGATGATGTGATGATTATAGCTATGGGTGTCTTTGATCAATTGCAGATCAGCCCAGTCAGCAACAATGGTACCAGCCAGTTTCTCTCATCCTTACCAATAAAACACCCTTCCCCTTCTGCTTTTAATATGTTGAATGTCAAGAAACTCCACACTATAGATGCAATTACATAGATGATGAGGCCCTAATCCCTTCCGTGGAAAATGAGTGCAAGTCTGTATTCTGTCAAGGGAATGCCTTTAAGATGCATCACATATCTTGCTGCCATGCATTCTGAGCCACTGATCATATTGGGTTCTTCTGCTTCACCTGCTATTTCAGTCTTTGTGCACCTAAGGATTGACTTCCTCTGTACAGCAATCCTTCTGATATTACTGGTAGTTTCTACTTAGTTTTGCCCACCAGCCCAAGTGAGCTGCCATGGTATGGCCATCAGTGCACACAAGCTACTTCTGGGAGACATACATAAGAGCTGTGTTGAAGCTGGAGACCAGAGCTTCTGTCCATGTCTGAAGACGTGCAGCTGACAGGTTTCCAAAGGTACTATTTTTCCACTATACCAAACACCATATACTACCACTAAAACCATTCTGGATGGTGGTGATGGTGGTGGTGGTGATGGTAGTGGTGGTGGTGGTAGCTGTGGTGTGGTGTTGTAGTGATGGTGGCTGTGGTAGTGGTGGTGGTTGTGGTAGATTTCAAATTAAATTTGTGTTTGCATTAGCTGATAATATAAAAGGGGTTTGTAGTCTAGGTAATACCACCACTAACACTATCCTATTCAAAATACAAACTCCTTATTTTTACACTATCATCTAATGCAAACACAAATTTAACCTCAATTGCATCAGCACCACCACCACCAACAACACCATTACCACCACTAACACCATAACCACTACGACCACTGCCATACCACCACCAACACCATAACCACTACTGCCACTGTCATACCACCACCAACACCACTACCGCCACTGCCATATCACTACCAACACCATAACCACTACCACATCAACACGAACACCATAACCACTACCGCCACTGCCATACCACCACCATCACCATATATGATTATGTCAATGAAACAGCAGAGGAGGTGGGGGGGAGAAGAAATTCTCTTTGTCCAAGAGAACAGATAGAAAATTGTCCCTCCAAGAGAGGGAGAAAAAAAAGTAGCCTAAGGGGGTGCACGGGGAAAGAGGGTGGGAGAAAATGAAAAGGAAAGATAGAAGCCTTTATTAATTATTGAAGAAATAAGGGCAACGGGAGGGGGAGGAGAGGGAGGGGTGCCAAAACTACAAAAAAACAAAACCCAATCAATGCAGCCTTCTGTCACTAAAGTTCCAAGTTCAACTTGGCTTATATAATAATACACAGAGCTGTACAGGGAATAGTGGGGTGGCAATAGGGTGGTGGTGGAGAGTGGAGTAGGAAGCAGTGGAGTAGGGGGGGGGGGCGGTGGAGAAGGGGCAGGTGGAATGGTACAGTGGCAGTATCAGTGGGTTGGTGTGTGTGAGGGGCATATCAGTGGTCAGAGGTGGGGCATCAATGTTAATAAGGTTTGTGTGGTAGGATGGCAGAGTGGCACTTGAAAGCTGCCAGTGATGTGGTGGTGGTGGTGGTGGTGGTGGTGGTGATGGTGGTCTTGAGTGCTGCTTGGGGTGGTAGGGTAACCTATGGTGCTCCTGGTGTTGGTGTGATAGTGAGGTAGTCTAAAGAGTTACTGGCGTTGGTGTGGTAGCCTTAGATAGGGATTCCCAACCAGAGGACCATGGATCAAT
Source organism: Octopus bimaculoides (assembly GCF_046866305.1). Taxonomy (NCBI): domain Eukaryota; kingdom Metazoa; phylum Mollusca; class Cephalopoda; order Octopoda; family Octopodidae; genus Octopus; species Octopus bimaculoides. The sequence continues at coordinate 26,073,119 of NC_142933.1, forward strand.
TCTAGATCATGGATCATTTGGTATTGGGCCACACAGAAAGAAATTTTTAATCTTATTTTTATATTATTGACTGTCACAGTCAATATATATTTATGGGTATATATATTCTTTTATTTGTTTCAGTCATGTTGACTGTGGCCATGCTGGAGCACTGCCTTTAGTCGAACACATCGACCCCAGGACTTATTCTTTGCAAGCCTAGTACTTATTCTATTGGTCTCTTAGCTGAACCGCTAAGTTACGGGGACGTAAACACACCAACATCGGTTGTCAAGCAATGATGGGGGGGACAAACACACACATACACACACATATTTATATATATATATGTATATATATATATATATACAACGGGCTTCTTTCAGTTTCCGTCTACCAAATCCACTCATAAGGCCTTGGTCAGCCTAAGGCTATAGTAGAAGACCCTTGCCCAAGGTGCCACACAGTGGGACTGAACCCGGAACCATGTCATTGGTAAGCAAGCTACTTACCACATAGCGACTCATATATATATATATATATATATATATATATATATATATATATATATATATATATATATATATATATATATTATCCTTTCTACTACAGGCAGAAGGCCTGAAATTTTGAGGGAAGGAGGGGGACTAGTCTATTACACTGACTCCTGTGCTCAACTGGTACTTATTTTATTGACCCAAAAAGATGAAAGGCAAAGATGACTTCAGCAGAATTTGAACTCAGAACATAATGATGAATAAAACACCACTAAGCATTTTGCCTGCCTTGCAAACAATTCTACCAGTTCATTACGTTTGTTATATATGTAATATATAGGGTGACCACAAAGTCATGCACCGCAGGAGATATCAAGTATGCTTTATTAGGCATGAAGCAGGTAATAATTCATTACAAATGTTCAAAGTGTTGGCCATGTATCTCTAAACGAGTGTTCATAGGGAATTTAAAATTGCAATGAACCCTCTCTAATAGCTCTTCATTGCTGTTGACTTGTTCACACGCTTCAACAATTCTTTGAAGAAGATGTCCTTGGTTATGAATCTTTTAAGAATACACAAAGGATTTAATGTAGTCCCCAGAAGAAAACATCCATGGGAGCTAAATCTGGTGACCGTAGTGCCCATTCAGTTGGCCCACAACACCCGAGCCATCACCTTGTAAAATGTTCATTGAGAAAATCATGATCCTGTGATGCATAATGGGGTGGAGCCCCATCCTGCTGAAACCAGACAGGATTTCCCCTCCCAGGTGAATACACGTGAGGCATCATCTTGTTGCCAAGCATGTCGGGACTGCTGGCCCAGAGCAGCGGTGGCGGCAGCGGCAGCAGCCAGTGGCAGTGATGGTTGGTGGCTCACAGTATTGTCAAACATAATTCCTGGTGGTATTTACTGACATCATTCGGCTATGTTTATAAGTTCAGAGCCAATTGAAACAACAATGCCAAGACCTTTGGCATTATGTCATGCTTGAGAAGAAGACCCATTAAGCTAAGCAACATCAGTTGTGGCAGATACTGGTGTCACAAAAATGGCACCCGTGCCAGAGGCACGTAAAAGCATCCATTACACTCTCAGAGTGGTTGGTATTAGGAAGGGTATTCAGCCATGGAAAACCATGCCAAATCAGACTGGAGTCTGGTGTAACCTTCCAGCTTACCAGCCCTGGTCAAACCAGCCAACACATGCCAGCATGGACAACGGACATATGATGATGATCATCATCATGGGAGGTAACTTATAAGAATTGTTATCTCCCTTGCATTAACCCTGAATTTTTGCAAGAAATTGTGTTCACCATAAATTAATTAATTCTTTAATCATCTTATGCAAGTACACTCATGCACGCTCATATTTATAAATATAGTACAAACACATGCACTCACACAGACATATACATTTTTGTATATATACACACATACACCAGCAGCATGCGTTTTGTTCATTTTTGAGTATGTGCATATAATTATTTATGGGATTTCATAGATTTTTGACGCCAAACTTGGTCTGGTATTCTTACACACGGTATTAGCCTATATGTGTGTGTGTATACACAATGCATATATATATATATATATATATATATATATATATATATATATATATATATATATATATGTATATATATATATATATATATATAAACACACAAATACAGACATAGCAACCCTTAGAAAAATTATCTCAGCTGTCCCTTGTTATTCAAAACAGTAAGTGACAAAGAAGGAAAGACAAGTCCTGATGTGGTGTGTGGGGGGAGGGGGGAGGAATCAGTGCAAAGAGGTGGGTTGGTGACCCCAGGGACCCCCCCCACCACCACCACCACCACACACACACACACCACACCTCAGAGCTTTTAAAATGTCATCTGATATATTAAGGAATGATTGTGTCTCCGGCTGCAACTAGGGGTCTAACGATATCAAATAGGGCACAGATGTTAAACATATTTTTTATCTCATTTCTGTGTGTGTGTGTCTAAATGCTACTATACACACATGCATGCGTAAGTGTATATAAGTGTATACATATATTTCATGTATGTATGTGTAGGCATGAGTAGTTATATATTATGTGTCTGTACTGTGAAGGTGCTGAAAGAAAAAAGGTCAAATCCTATATGAAAGGAGTTACATGGATACACACAGTAAAATATGAATGAACACACACATACACATACACACACATTTAATGTGTGTATGTGTGTGTGTGAACACATTTTAATGCCTTTTCTTAATATTATGACTATGGCGCAGGAGTGGCTGTGTGGTAAGTAGCTTGCTTACCGACCACATGGTTCCGGGTTCAGTCCCACTGCGTGACATCTTGGGCAAGTGTCTTCTACTATAGCCTCGGGCCAACCAACACTTTGTGAGTGGATTTGGTAGAAGGAAACTAAAAGAAGCCTGTCATAACGAACACTGGCTTCTACTGAAAACAATACAATCAGTCATCTTGTTTTAGCGACTCTGATGCGATATTTACAAATTGTATTTACAGGAGTGGCTATGTGGTAAGTAGTTTGCTTACCAACCACATGGTGCTGGGTTCAGTCCCACTGCTTGACATCTTGGGCAAGTGTCTTCTACTATAGCCTCGGGCTGACCAAAGCCTTGTGAGTGGATTTGGTAGACGGAAACTGAAAGAAGCCCGTCGTATATATGTATATATATATATATGTGTGTGTATGTGTGTTTGTGTGTCTGTGTTTGTCCCCCCACCATCGCTTGACAACTGATGCTGGTGTGTAATTATGTCCCCGTCACTTAGCGGTTTAGCAAAAAGAGACCGATAGAATAAGTACTAGGCTTATAAAGAATAAGTCCCGGGTTCAATTTGCTCGACTAAAAGGCGGTGCTCCAGCATGGCCGCAGTCAAATGACTGAAAAGAGTAAAAGAGTAACCCTTTTCTTACAATATTTTTTTGAAACACTCAATCTTTGTTTCAGTTAGTTTTGAAAATAATAACGAACTTATTAAAATAACTTTATCCTTATTAAGATGGTGTTAAGAACATAGATTAGAATGAAATTCAAATGGAAGATTTTGGCTCAGATCCCTTTAAAACAGAATCAGGGGCAGTTTCAGGCAGTTGGTATCAAAAGGGTTAATTTGATGTTTGTTGTACAAACATTCTACTGGCATTCCATTGGTTACAATGACAAAAATTCCAGTTGATCAGAACAGAACAGCTTTAACATGAACGCGTCTGAACACTCCACAAACATGCATGCCCTTAATGTAATTCTCAGGGAGATTCAGCATGACACAGGATGTGACAAGGCTAACCCTTTTGAAATACAAGTACTCCTTATTTTTGTTAGCTGATGGGACTGGAGCAACATGAAGTAAAGTGTCTTGCTCAAGGACACAACATGTCACAGGGTATTGAACTCATGACCTTACAACCACGAGACAAATATCATAACCACTAAGTCATACATTTTCACTGTATAAACATTACCTACTGTAGAACTCAATACATTGGGTAGAGTTGATAGTAATATATCTACTATATCAAAGGTTGACAGTCGACTAGGAGTTCCAAACAGACACGCACACACAAAAGCACACACAAACAACACACACAAACACAAAAGTACACACCAGCAGACATGCACACACACACATAAAAGCATACACAAACACACACACACACACACATACATTCATTTGAAGATGATTTGCTTCAGTGCCTCTGTCAGTTTTTGCAATGTCTGACCCTTATGTCTGCATAAATAAGACTTCTAACATCTCTATATAAATAAACATACATCCATTATTTCTGGGTAATTTTTCTGTTATTATTAATATATTCCACTGTACATTACCAAGAACTTTGTGTGTGTGTGTGTGTATATACAAGCATGTGTATGTATGTATGTATGTGTATATAATAAATATATATATATATATATATATATATATATATATATATATATATATATATATATATATATATATATATATATATATATATGTATATTTATTTGCACACAAACACACACAAGGGGATTTTGCGGTGAGTTTGACTAACAAAACCTTTCCAGAATAGGCACTAGTTGAACCACTGTCTACTACATTTAATGTTACAGTATGACTGTGGAGAAAGACAGACAGGGCAATGCTAAATAACGTGTTGTGGCTATCCTTTTGAACCACTGACTGTATGATTCAGTTATCATATTCAACAGATGATTATCAACAAAAACTCACAGACCAAACAGGATATATAAATACAGATGGAAGTTTACACAAACTCAGTAACATTTGTAAAGCAACTATATATAGATAGATGGATGTGTGTATGTTTTGTGTGAGTGAATTAACTTAAGGTTATTATTCTAAAACAAGTTTGGAATTAACAAGAGAGCATTTATTGATGGGGAGACTCAAAACTGAGGGTAGTGTCAAATTTATTATAAAATTTGTTTTGACTGGGAATTTAAGTTTTGTTTCTTAGTTGATTCAAACAGTTGAATAAGCTGTCATGTGAAAGCTCCAATCAAAACAAATTGTGTGGAGGAGGCAGCTGCAACTTGATTTCAAGCGATTCTATTACTTGATCGTTCTCTTAAAACAGCTTGAATGTAGGTTTTCAGTCCTGCTAGGGACCTCCTACACTTTTTCGTGCACATGTGGCAATGATGGGTGCCTCTTACAGGTGTTCAGAGAACTTACCACCCACACAGATATAAGACTTCATTCCATCATGGAATTTTTCATTTACTGTTTTGCCCTTTTTTTGGCTACACTCAACCACAGAATGTAACACATAAAAGAGATGTTAAAAATCAAGCGATGTCAGTGCCTGAAGATTTTAAAGTGAAGAAAGGCCGACCCCACTCTCTGAATAAAACAAATGCATTTGCCCCCCAAAAAGAATTACTACTCATCAGTGGTTCTCAACCATTTTTTGCCTGTGGACTCCTTTGATTCTTATTTTACTCTACTGGATCCTTTTAGCCATTTGAAGTTTTTAAAAATCCCATTACATTTTTATAATTAAATATAAGGAATTGTATTTTAAAAAATTGTAAAAATATTTTGAGCATTGTAGAAATATAACTGACTTAGTGCACATAATTTTTAACAACTAAATCGCATCTGGACCCCCAAGGACCATATGGATCCTGGTTGAGAACAGCTGTTCTACATCACTGGATGCAAACAAAGCCACAAGGGTTACATTAAGTCTACCATTTAAATGTAGCTAGGTGACCTAGATGAGATTTGAACTCAGAGTGCAAAGAGCTTGAACAAATATCGCAAGGTATTTCATCTGGTGTTCTAACATTTTCACCAATCTACCACCTTTGGTTGGTACTTTACTTATTAACCCCAGAAAGAATAAAAGATAAAGCTGACCTTAGCAAGATTTGAACTCAGAATGCAAAGGGCCTGAACAAGTGCCACAGGGAGTTTTGTCTGATGCTTTAACATCTCTACCAATCCACTATCCTTAGTTGGATTTGAAATCACAGAGCAGAGTTTCAGTATAGATATCACAATGCATTTTCTATGATGCTCTAATGACTGTCAATTTACTACCTTTTTAGCTGCTATTTCTAACTGGCTGTGTGACCACATAGAAAGAGGTTGGACTCATTTATTGGTTACAGTGCTGGACACTGAAGTAGCAACATCTGTGACAGAAGGATACACATTGGGATATCATTACAAACAACAATGACAATCTACACATGACTTCTATCTTCTTTCTTAATGTTTTAACAAGTGAATTTAAGTGGTACTTATATACTACACACAAAAAAAAAAAAATTAAAAAGAACTATCCTCATCATTGTAGGAACAGGCGTGGCTCTGTGGCTAAGAAGCTTGTTTTACAACCACTTGGTTCCAGGTGCAGTCCCAGTGTGGCACTCTGGAAAAGTATTTTCTACAATAGCCCTGAACCAACCAATGCCTTGAAACTGAACTGGGCAGATGGAAACTATGGAAGCCAATCTTGTATACATATATATACATGTATATATAATCTATTCTTTTACTTGTTTCAGACATTTGACTGTGGCTATGCTGGAGCACCGCCTTTTAGTCGAACAAATCGACCCCAGGACTTATTCTTTGTAAGCCTTGTACTTATTCTATTGGTCTCTTTTGCCAAACCACTAAGTTACAGGGACATAAACACACCAACATCATTGTCAAGCAATGGTTGGGGGACAAACACAAGCATATGCATATATACGACAGGCTCCTTTCAGTTTCCGTCTACCAAATCCACTCACAAGGCTTTGGTCGGCCCGAGGCTATAGTAGAAGACACTTGCCCATGGTGCTACGCAGTGGGTCTGAACCCAGAACTATGTGGTTGGGAAGCAAGCTTCTTACCACACAGCCACGCCTGCACCTATATATACACACACATACATACACACGTATATCATCATCTTCATTTAGCAGTCGTTTTCCATGCTGGCATGGGTTAGATGGTTTAACTGTAACTGGTAAGCCAGGGAGCTGTACAAGGCTCCAGTGTCTGTTTTGGATTGGTTTGTTTGGCTGGATGCTCTTCCCAACACCAACCACTCCACAGAGTGTAGTCGGTACTTTTTACATGTCACTGGCACATATACATATTTTATCTTTTACTTGTCTCAGTCATTAGATTGCAGCCATGCTGGAGCACCACCCTGAAGAATTTTAGTCGAATGAATCAACCCAGTACTCATTTATTTTGTTTCGGTTCAGTCAGTAAATAGGTCCAGGATTCTCTAGAGACAGATAGAGGTTCGTGAATATCTGACAGGCCTGCCCTTACCTTAAGAAAAAAAAAAAAAAAATCATAGGCGCAGGAATGTCTGTGTGGTAAGTAGCTTGCTTACCAACCACATGGTTCCGGGTTCATTCCCACTTCGTGGCACCTTGGGCAAGAGTCTTCTACTATAGCCTTGGGCCGACCAAAGCCTTGTGAGTGGATTTGGTAGACGGAAACTGAAAGAAGCCCGTCGTATATATGTGTATATATATATATATATATATATATATATGTGTGTGTGTGTGTGTGTGTGTGTGTGTGTGTGTGTGTATGTGTGTGTCTGTGTTTGTCCTCCAACATCGCTTGACAACCGATGCTGGGGTGTTTACGTCCCCATAACTTAGCAGTTCGGCAGAAGAGACCGATAGCATAAGTACTAGGCATCCAAAGAATAAATCCTGAGGTCGATTTGCTCGACTAAAGGTGGTGCTCCAGCATGGCCACAGTCAAATGACTGAAACAAGTAAAAGAGAGTAAAAGAGTAGAGTATCCTTCAATTTCGAGATTTGATAAGGGAGACCCCAAAACAGTTTTGTTCCATATTGCAAAGCTTCTCACATCTGTACATCTGTACATGTATGCTTGTATATGTGTTCACAGCACATCAACACAGTATGGTACAATTGTTAAGAAGTTCAATTTACAATCATAAAGTCCTAGGTTCAATTCCACAACGTAGCATCTTGAGCAAGCGTCTTTTACAACAGCCTCGAATTAACGCAGGCCTTGTCAATGAATTTAGGCAGACAGAAACTCTGTCTGCCTAAGGCAGCAAGCTGGCAGAAACGCTATCACGCCGGCAAAATGCTTAGCGGTGTTTCATCTGCCGTTACATTCTGAGTTCAAATTCCACCGAGGTCGACTTTGCCTTTCATTCTTTCAGGGTCAATAAATTAAGTACCAGTTATGCACTGGGGTAGATGTAATCAACTTAATCCCTTTGTCTGTCCTTGTTTGTCCCCTCTATGTTTAGCCCCTTGTGGGCAATAAAGGAATAAGAAACTCTGTGGAAGTCTGTTGGATGGATAGCATCTGTAATTCAAAAAGTCTAAACTTGTCACACACAGCATGTATGTGTGTGTGTGTGTGTGTGTGTGTGTGTCTGTATGTGTGTGTGTGTGTGTGTGTGTCTGCATGAGTGTGTGTGTGTGTGTGTGTCTGCGTGTATGTGTATGTATGTGCGTGTGTGTGTGTGTGTGTGTGATGATCAAAGGGAATTGAAACAATTAACACTATTGAAGTGTTAATAAAGTTTATTGAAGTAGAAACATTCCACAAATTGATAATTTAGTCTTTTATTTTTTTTCAGACCAACTCAAGTTAGAAATCATTATAACCATTATTTAGGGCAGTGGATTAATAAAATCATTAGCGAATCAGACAAAATCTCTGGTGGTATTTAGTTATGGGTGTTCACCTTCTGAATTGAAACCACAATGAAATTAACTTTGCCTTTCATGCTTCCAGGATAAATAAAATTACTGGAGACATCAATAGTAATGGCAAACCCCTGCCCTCAAAATTGCTGGCCTTGTGCATAAATCAGAAACCATTATTAAGGTGACGAGCTAGCAGAACCATTAACACACTGGATGAAATGCTTAGCAGCATTTCACCTGTCTTCTTGTTCTGAGCTCAAATGCTGTCAAGGTTGGCTTTACTTAACATGCTTTTGTAGTCAATGAAATAAGTATCAATCGAGCATTGGGGTTGATGTAATCGACTAGCTCCACTCCCCCAAAATTTCAGGCCTTGTGCCAGTAGTAAAAAGGATTATTATTATTATTATTATTATTATTATTATTATTATTATTATTATTATTAAAGTGGCGAGCTGGCAGAAACATTAGCACGTCAAGTTAGAAATCATTACCGGTATAGAAATCATTATCCGAGCATACACACATACATATAGCCGTGTGTGTGTGTGTGTGTGTGTGCTCGGATCAGCTTGAGACTATAGTAGAAGACATTTGCCCAAGGACTGAACCCAAGATCACATGACTGGCAAGCAAGCTTCTTAATCACATGACTATGCCTCTGTGTATGTGTGTGTGTGTGTGTGTGTGTGTGTGTGTGTGTGTGTACATATATATTTGTAATCATCCTGATCTTTTATTTCTTTCCATTCTTGTATGGACTGGAATGCCATATATATTTTTATATATACATATATATATATATATATATATATATATATATGTGTGTGTATATATATGGTGTGTATATTTTCTTATCTATTTAACCACAGCTGTGTTTGTTTATATACACATATTCAACCTTTCCATTTGTCATCGTCTTCTTCAAAATTTAGCAATGAAGAGGAAAAGAAATACAGAAATATATAAAAAAAAAAACATGATCCAAGTGAGAACATGGCTACTATGAACACACATACATTTGTACATACACACACATATATATATATATAGAGAGAGAGGGGGACACAGACAGAAAAACAGACAGACAGACAAAAGACAGACAGATATGCATATATATAAGCAATATACATACATATGTATGCATACAAATATACATGCATTCATATATACGTTTATTCTTCTGATCTTGCTTGTGTAGTTTTTTTTTTTTACCAAATGAAAGCTAAATAAACCATAAATTGGATTTTGCTCTTTACTACATTGAATTGTATGGTCACATCTGCCAAATCAGACTGGAGCCTGGTGTTGCCATCCGGTTTCACCAGTCCTCAGTCAAATCGTCCAACCCATGCTAGCATGGAAAGCGGACGTTAAACGATGATGATGATGATGATGACATATATATCATTTTCTGTCAGGAATATTTATAATTGATATTTATAAATGGTGGTGCCCCAGCATCACCACAGCCTCTGGCTGAAACCAATAGAATAATAATAGAATTATTAAGTAATGTATAAGTTCTCTCTCTCTCTCTCTCAGAGCCATATCAATACTATTGCCATGTTTGGTTTCTTATCTCCCCACTATCTTACTTTATACACACACACACACATACATAAATATATATAAAGTGATGACAATGAAGCTGAAACTCCTAAATATATATATTGGTTGGTGTTAGGAAGGGCATCCAGCTGTAGAAACTCTACCAAATCAGATCGGAGCCTGGTGTAGCCATCTGGTTTCACCAGTCCTCAGTCAAATCGTCCAACCCATGCTAGCATGGAAAGCGGACGTTAAACGATGATGACGATAATGATATATATATATATATATATATATATATATATGCATCATGATTATATATATCCCTAAAACATCCATTACTGAAAAGGGTATTGGGATTAAGGGTAGACTGCACCTCCTTCTCAAATTAAATATTTTAAAAAATCTAATCTGCTGAATGCCAAAGAAAATTTTAAGAAAGCCCATCTGAATTGGGTATACTCACTCAACTGGGTCTCTGATGCTGAAGATTTAGGTGTTGCAATATTGGATCCAACATCCTGCAACACACACTGGATCTATGTAGTGAGAAATTCAAAGAAACATTGTTTTAAAAATTAACAGTTTTTATATAGAAACATGTAGATTTCTTTGTGTTACTGTAATTGTTAAGAATTAAATGCTAAAGATTTTAATGCCAATGGTACAAGGGCAAAGGGTGAGGGCAAAGGGCAAAAAATGACCATAGGATTGCACCTAGAAAGTTCCCCTCCAATGTACAAGTTTGGGCAAGACCAGCCCTCACCTATGCATACTAGTCTTCCCTCTTCATACCACTGATGTTGTCCAAAGGAAAGGCAAAGGCCAATACAGCTTGGCACTAGTGACGTTGCAACTCATTTCTACAGCTGAGTGAACTGGAGTAATGTGAAATAAAGTGTCTTGCTCAAGAACACAACACAACCCAGTCCAGGAATCAAACTCACAACCTCACAATTGTAAGCCTGATGCTCTAACCACCAAGCCATGTGCCTTCACTGTTAATGGTTGTTGTTGTTTGGCACTCCATCACTTACGACGTCAAGGGTTCCAGTTGATCCGATCAACGGAACAGCCTGCTCGTGAAATTAACGTGCAAGTGGCTGAGCACTCCACAGACACGTGTACCCTTAACGTAGTTCTCGGGGATATTCAGCGTGACACAGTGTGACAAGGCTGACCCTTTGAATAACAAGCACAACAGAAACAGGAAGTAAAAGTGAGAGAAAGTTGTGGTGAAAGAGTACAGCAGGGTTCACCACCATTCCCTGCCGGAGCCTCGTGGAGCTATAAGTATTTTCGCTCAATAAACACTCACAACGCCCAGTCTGGGAATCGAAACGGCGATCCTATGACCGCAAGTTCGCTGCCCTAACCACTGGGCCATTGCGCCTCCACTGTTAATGGTACCACACATGATAAGCACCAATTATTTGAAATATAAACAACAACAGACTCACTGGCTGACTCAATGTAAGACATCTCAATGTCATAGGACATAAATAGGGTAATATATCTGCCAGTTCATTATTTACATTTGACAGATATTTGTCCTCATCTTGTTTGTTGTTAACACAACATTTCAGCTGATATACCCTCCAGCCTTCATCAGGTGTCTTGGGGAAATTTCGAACCCACGGGCATATAGCATAGTGGTTAAGAGCGCAGGCTACTAACCCCAAGATTCCAAGTTCGATTCCAAGTAGTGGCCTGAATAATAATAATAATAATAATAATAATATTGTCATAGGTGCCCTGGGAATGACAGTGAAACGGGCTGATTACTACCTAGCTCAGATACCAGGAAACCCCAAAATGACTGAAGTTCAAAAGATAGTGCTCATGGGAAATGCCCATATCCTACGTAAAATACTGTCTATGTGATCTCAAATTTTAAAACAAACACAATTTTTTTATGGTTTCTTAAACATTCTCTAGTACAAATCCAAATATATGGTACCCTAGGCATAACACCTACATGAACTTCTAACTTGTTGTCTCTTGAGGTCTCTGGGTGAGACTTGGACCCAACTTGTACAAATGCAAAACAAAAGTCAAACATAAAATAATAATAATAATAACAACAACATCGAAAAATACCTTAGGAATGAGAACCCAGGTTCGAAATTTCCCCAAGACACCTGACGAAGGCTGGACGGTATATCAGCTGAAACGTTGTGTTAACAAGAAACAAGATGAGGACAAACATCCATCAAATGTAAATAATGTACATAATTCCTCATCTCTTAAATATAGAACTGTAATATCAGCCAGTTTTTTGTCATAGAAGGGAGGAAACTCTGAAGATTGAAAAAGGGGATGGATAAATTGTGATGTTTAGATGCTGGCATGGCTGTGTGATGAAGATGTTTGCTTTTCAACCACATGGTTTCAGGTTCAGTCCCACTTTATGACATACTTTGGGCACTATAGCAGCCTCAGGCCAGCCAAAACCTTGTGAGTGGATTTGGCAGATAGAAACAAGCCCATTGCGTGTGCATGCGTGCGTGATGTTATTGTCACTTCTGACAACAAATCATCTGCTCACTCTGTATTTTTGAAAATGTATGCAATAAGAAATCCCTTATTTGAAAAACAGGTAAGGGTCAGCAACAGGAAGGGTATCTGGTTGTAAAAACAATACCTCAGTAATACATTCATCTAACCCAGTAGTTATCAACCAGGGTCCATGTGACCCCTGATGGTCCATACAAGATTTTTAGGGATTCCTGCTAGGTTTCTTTCTCTGTCATTTTACATAGTTCAACCTACACAAGTTAATGTGAGAAAGACAAAATAGGAATTTTGAAAGAAGTTTCTATATAACTGATACAGAAATAAACTTATTTCCCAAACGCATGATAACGCTATAAATAGCTTGATCAGGATAAATTATCCATATAATGCAGAAAAATACGTTACCGGCCAGCCATGAGACTCGAACTCACATCTCTGTGATTACATGTCAAGTGTTTTACCATTAAACTAAACTGCCCAGCAACGAATTCTTCTGCAATTTTAGAACTTATAAATTTAGCTTCATAAGACGCTAACGTTAAATTCAACTTTACGATGAAAGTAAACAAACAAAGTTTGTCTTTAGAAGCATTGAGATGTATTGTAAGACACAGAAATAAATTTATTTAATGGTTGAGAACCCCTGATTTAACCCATGCTAGCATGGAAAAAGAGGTATAAAACAGTTGAATGAATACAGTTAAGATGGTTTTAAACCCTTTAAATTTATCCAATACCATGACACAGGAAAGAATTATACAGACACAAATTCTATTTTCCATTGTCAATAATGAGGGAAGAGGACAAAGATTTCACTTTTTTCTTGGAAGGGATGTATCTGTTAGTTTGAGAATGGCTGTGCCCAGTGACCAATGAACACATCTTGTGTTAATAAAAGAGTACAATTAAAATAGCAGAATATACACAAACTAATTTGAGAAACTGGAATGTTAAGTGTGCCCAAGTGTAGCAAGTAATATGATCATCTACCAAACAATAGATATGAGAATCTCAAGCCATACTTCTAGCACTTACCCAGAAAATTGTTCAAACTGTTGCTTATAATGTTTAATATCTTTTATTTTTTACTTGTTTCAGTCATTAGTTAGACTGTGGCCATGCTGGGGCACTGCCTTGAACAATTTTAGTCAAATGAATCGACCCAGTACTTACTCTTTTTAAGCTCGGTACTTATTCTAATGGTCTCTTTTGCCAAACTGCTAAGTTACAACAATATATACACATAGATAGAGGGATGAACAGACAGACATAGATGTATGCATGCATGTATCTGTGTGTCATCATCATCATCATCATCATCGTTTAACGTCCGCTTTCCATGCTAGCATGGGTTGGACGATTTGACTGAGGACTGGTGAAACCGGATGGCAACACCAGGCTCCAGTCTGATTTGGCAGAGTTTCTACAGCTGGATGCCCTTCCTAACGCCAACCACTCAGAGAGTGTAGTGGGTGCTTTTACGTGTCACCCGCACGAAAACGGCCACGCTCGAAATGGTGTCTTTTATGTGCCACCCGCACAAGCCAGTCCAGGGGCACTGGCAACGATCTCGCTCGAAAATCCTACAGGAGCCAGTCAGGCGGTACTGGCAACGGCCACGCTCAAAATGGTGCATCTCATGTGCCACCCGCACAAGAACCAGTCCAGGGGCACTGGCAACGATCTTACTTGGCTTGCCGGGTCTTCTCACGCACAGCCCATTTCCAAAGGTCTCGGTCCGTAGTCATCGCCTCGGTGAGGCCCAATGTACGAAGGTCTTGCCTCACCACCTCAGCCCAGGTCTTCCTGGGCCTACCTCTTCCACGGGTTCCCTCAACTGTTAGGGTGTGGCACTTTTTCACGCAGCTATCCTCCTCCATTCTCACCACATGTCCATACCAGCGCAATCGTCTCTCTTGCACGCCACAACTGATGCTTCTAATGTTCAGCTTTTCTCTCAAGATACTTACACTCTGACGGGTATTCACATTGACATTACACATCCAACGGAGCATACTGGCTTCATTCCTTGCGAGCTTACGTATGTCCTCAGCAGTTGTGCATATATATATATATATATATATATATATATATATCTGTAAAAATATGTGACACTTATTCGGTAGCCATGATAAAACTCCAAGTTTCAGATGTTGGGGTGGCTACCGAATAAGTGTCATATATTTTTACAGATAAATTCCTCTATTTACATAATATCGAGGCCTCTTTCTTTCTTTTGTTGTCCTTCCTATCAATATATATATACATATATATATATATATATATATATATATATATATATATAGATGAACTAACTGTTACTTTCTCAGATGCAGCATGGAATTTTGTCAGTGAACAGGTCACAGTTTCAAAGTGACCAAATTTTGACAAATTAAATTTAGATGTTGAAGTGAATCTAACAGTTTTTTTAATGTTTCTAAATGGCTTATTAACACCTTTGACAATGCATTTGTATCTCATCATCATCATCGTTTAACGTCTGCTTTCCATGCTAGCATGGGTTGGACGATTTGACTGAGGACTGGTGAACCGGATGGCTACACCAGGCTCCAATCTGATTTGGCAGAGTTTCTACAGCTGGATGCCCTTCCTAACGCCAACCACTCTGAGAGTGTAGTGGGTGCTTTTACATGCCACCGGTATATATATTCCTTTATTCTTTTACTTGTTTCAGCCATTTGACTGTGGCTATGCTGGAGTACTGCCTTTTAATTGAAGAAATCGTTCCCTGGACATATTCATTGTTAGCCTGTTGTTTATTCTATCAGTGTTTTTTGTCAACCAGCTAAGTTACAAGGATCTAAACACACCAACATCAGTTGTCAAGCAATGGTGGGGGGACAAATACAGATACAAACACACAACTACATACATACATACACACATGCACACATGCATACACACATACATACAATGGGCTTCTTTCAAATCCACTTATATATATATGGTAGGCTTCTTTCAGTTTACATCTAACAAATTCACTCACAAAACTTTGGTCAACCCAAAGGTATAGAAGAAGACATTTGCCCAAGATGCCATGCAGTGGGACTGAACCTGGAATCATGTGGATAGGAAGCAAACTTCTTACCACACAACCACATATCTGCCTATCTTTAACTCTTCTTTTTTAAGTTGGAAGATATAGTGTGCATTAGCCTAGACAGCAAGCACCATTATGGAAATGAGCGCAACAGTCGTTGGTAATATCATTTCTTTCCTTCAGATCAACTGTGGTCACTACTATGCTGCAAATAAAATACTTTTCAATAAAGAGTTTCGTTTCAGCAAGACTTGAATTCAGATTCTAAATAACATATGAAATTCTGCCTGCTGTTCCTCCACTGATTCCGCCTAGCCACCTAACCCTAACTCTTGAGTTGGACACAGCCATGTGATAGATATTGCAGCTGGCTTAGTGTGAAGACAGCTGTATAAGTGTAAGTAGCTGTGGTGGAGGTTTGGTAACCCCACTTGTGAAAAAGGTTAACTTAACAGCGGAAGATGACACCAGCAACCAGTAACTAACATAGCTTAATGACATCAAATACACTTTGCTCTTGAAAATAAGCAACATTGAGACCAGTCAGCTAAATCTACTTCTTTGACAAAAACTATCAAATACCATCATTCTTTTGATAAAGAAATAATAATAATGGTTTCAAATTTTGGCACAAGGCCAGCAATTTCAGGGGGAAGGAGGTAAATCAATTACATCAACCCCAGTGCTCAACTGATACTTATTTTAACAACCCCCAAAAGAATAAAAGACAAAGTCAACCTCGGTGGGGTTTGAACTTAAAATGTGAAGACAGACGAAATGCAACTAAGCATTTTGCCCAGTGTGCTAACAATTCTGCCATCTTACCACCTTAACCCTTTTGTTGCCATATTTTACCATGTTACTCTTTACTCTTTTCACTCTTTTACTTGTTTCAGTCATTTGACTGTGGCCACGTTGGAGCACCGCCTTTAGTCAAAGAAATCGACCCCAGGACTTATTCTTTGTAAGCTTAGTACTTATTCTATCGTCTCTTTTGCCGAACTGCTAAGTTACAGGGATGTAAACACACCAGCATCGATTGTCAAGCGATGTTGGGGGACAAACACAGACACAAAAACATACACACACACATATATACATATATATATACGACAGGTTTCTTTCAGTTTCCATCTACCAAATCTACTCACAAGGTTTTGGTCAGCCCGAGGCTATAGTAGAAGACACTTGCCCAAGGTGCCACGCAGTGGGACTGAACCTAGAACTTCTGGCCCTCATTTGCCTTCAGCAGTGTACACAGTGGCACACAGTTTCAAGCATTTAGGAAAGGCCTTTGGTTTAAGGATACCTGATCCTTTACTACCACCAGTCACTGAGACCCTGAAAAAATTCATGAAAATTGTGTTTCCTCTTCTAACGAAAACATTAAAATAAAAAAGAAATAGCAAGAGAGCCTCACTTACAGTTTGAAATCTGTTATCCATTGTATGACCTTTCTCTTTACATAGTTCAGCAGCAAACCTGAAAAATGACAAAGACAATGATGAGGAAGATGACAATGATGATAATAATGATAGTTCAGTACTACTTTGGCGTGTGATCTACAACTTAAAGGGCAATTACTTTCAGTTACTTGTTAGTTTACTTTGTGCTAGTGCTACTTTGGTGTGTGATCTACACGCTTATTTTAATTATTATATTTATTCTTGGTTTCCTTAAATACTAAGACATAAATAAAACATGGTTTTATTATTATCAAAATAATTTTATCGATGAATTGAGCGAACATCTGCTAGAAACACAAGAAATACGTCTTCAGCACTCTTCCTCAACCATAGCCAACAGAAATAATCAAGAGGAGATTGGAAGGTTCTTTGGTTCACTCCTCTCATCTTTTTCAAACTATGAATTTTCGAATACAATTAGGTTCTTTCAATTGCTTGAATATTGGTTCCAGTGTTTGGATCAACACAATGTCTTTGTTGGTTGACAATAGAATGGCGGAAATGTAGACAATTTAGATTGGAGTATGCTGGCCATTCGTTGGAATGAATAACCAAATTTTCTGCAACTTCTCTTTGAATTATAGGTTCAAGTCTTTCAAGATTTCCTTTTTCTACATAAAGATAGCAGGAATCTGCACCTTTCTTCAATCCAAAGGCCTTCCAATCTCACCTTGATTATTTCTGTTGATGAGGAAGGGTACTGAAGATGCATTTCTTGTGTTTCTAGCAGATGTTCGCTCAATTCATCGATAAAATTATTTTAATGATAATAAAATCTTGTTTTGTTTATGTCTTAGTAAATAAAGAAACCAAGAATAAACGATATGATAATTAAATTAAGCGCATAGATCACATACCAAAGTAAATTTGCTCGCGTAGATCACACGCCAAAGTAGCACTAGCACAAAGTAACCTAAAGCCCTGTAAGTTGTAGATTACACACCAAAGTAGCACCGATAGTTCTTTTATACATTGACTGGTTTCAGTCACTGAACAATAGCTATACTGAGACACAACTTCAAGCACTTTTAGCTGGTCATCTAATACTCAAAGACTTATTTCACTCTGGTACTTCTTTTATCAAATGGCTAAGTTACATCAGCAAGATGAAACCAGTTTTTCTAATAACTTGTGCTGTGTTAGGTCAATCACATAAGCACAAACACACACGTGCACACGTGTGTGTGTGTGTGTGCCCTCGTCATCATCTTTCATACTGGTGTGGGTTGGATGGTTTGATATTGGAGCATGACTGTGTCATGCTCCAATATCCACTTGGGCAAGGTTTCTACAGCTGAATGCACTTCCAAACACCAATTACTTTACAGATTGTACTGGGTACTTTTTTTCATAGCACCAGCACTAGTGAGATCACCATGTAGTTCACATAACTAAGATGACCTGCAGCTGAGTGGGACTATGGTAGAGAGGGTATTAGCTATATAGTAAGTGAGAAGCTAATCTATGAAAGATGGGACCAGATTAGGTTGCTGGGCTTCTATACACTTTCTGTCAACTAAGTTCCACTCAAAAAAGTTATCAGTCAACACATTAGTAAGTAATGTGACATAAAAACTACTGCATCATTGGGGCATCCCCTTCACTAAAAGGTTTTTATTTACTGGTAGCTCCAGTAATGACACCCTGATAAAGTGGTAGGTTTTCTCTAAATAATGAGAGGTTCTGATTATAGCTGGAAACTTACTTTTGGAATAATTTTGCAGGTAACTATTTGTATCTACATCTTGCTTTGATTTAATAGCTTAACAACAACAACAGCTCGGCTATATGTATTTCTCTTCGTTTCACATAAACATCTGGTGAACATCTTTCACTTTGTCTATTACAAATTTTCTTTTAAAACGATAACTCCCCCCACCTCTCTCTCTTTCTCTACCTATCTAACTATCTCTACCTCTTTCTACGTCACCCTCAATTTAATTCTTTGTCTTTCACTTTATCTCTGTTTTTGCTATCTTTTCCTTTCAAGTCGTGTAAAGAGGTGAACAAACACTCAATATCTCAACACTTGGTACAAACACGGCAATTAACCAAGGGAAATAACACACGCCAAAATTCAACAAGAGTTACATCCCTTGTATTGATGGGAGCAGATTCGGGAGAAATAACTTGAAGCTCTTTATATTGCGTAAACATTTGTGCTCATAATTTATATTACACCAACACTAGTATGAGTCCAAGAGGAAGCCTGTATTTCACAGTTCAGCATGCTAAAAATAAAGCGAAATTTCTCAAAAATTACGTCTTATTGTCTACAAAAATGGTGCAGAGTTGAATACAAAGTAGATAACAAATAAGGAGGCTTTCTCTGCTGAAGCACTGATTACAGAACTTTCAGATTTGAGAAGGTATGGGAAGGATTCCCAAAAGTTGATGGAGGTCTTTTTGACAAAAGACAAAAGAATTGGCAGCAGTTTGGGAAGCAAGAGAGGTCGGAGGTAGTGCCGTGTGAAGAGGCATCCTTCACAGTGCAAATGGTGATCTTGTAGGAGTTAAAAGGCTGGATGAAAAGCTGTTCAGTTTGTAGGGGTGGGTAATTTTTTCTAAAGATTAGAGACTGCTGATTAAAGATATGCTGCTGTAATTTTCTACAGTTCTTTTTTTTTTTTTCAATCACCATCAAACTGAACAAGGCACAAAAAGTGTTACAATCACCATCTGCTTAAAAGTTTTATTATATACATAGAAAAAAAACAAAAAACAAAACAAGAATTAGTGGTCTAGCAGGAATTGAGGTGCCAGTTACCCTGTCCACTTTGTAAGTGAGGATAATTTTCTCTGAATGTTGTAGGCTATGTTCATTGCCTGAAATGCTACAATGCAACTATGAGTGAACCACTTGGAGGAATTGGAGATGCAAGGTTTGGTTGTGTGGAAAACATATACAGACATATGCAAAAGGAGTGTTTCAGTCAGCCACTTAACGGTTACCTGATGAGTCAGCAGTACAATAGACCTGCTGTCAGAAAACAAGCAAAGCAAGCAGACTACTGATCAGTCAGTTGACTTGAAGTGCCAGCAGGTCCAGGAGGTAGGGATGGACATGGCTGCATTGTATGCAGATGTGTAGAAGATGGACACGATAAGAAAGTGACCAAACTGGTCTGGTTATAGGTGATGGCTAGCTAGAGATGTTTAGAAGTGAGAAAGTGATTAAAGGCGCTTGGAATGTGGCAGGATTAGAATGTAAAGATAACAGCACAAGGCTATTTTAAGGCCATTTTCCCTAGTAAAGTAGTGGGTATATAGAAAATAGAAAGACTATAGAACGTGATATATGAGAGAGGGAGGGATAGATGGATATATGGATGGCCAGACAGACACATAAATAAATAGATACATACCCAATAGCAGATGAGAGTTCATCTGTTGAACCAAGAGCATCAAATATCAGGTCATCCTTGAATCTCCTTTCTCCTGTAAATGTTGAGGACTTGCCTGTGTTTTGAGGGAATAAAGATAGAGAGTAAGAGAGATGGAGTGAGAGAGAGAGAGGGACAGGATATAATAGTGGATGTTCTATAGTTATTATGATCATTATCAGTGTTATTTTCAACAAACATTATCATCAGTCTTGCTAATATTCCTATCATCATCTCTATCACCATATTATCTACATCATCATGACTATTATCACTTTTATCATCTTCTTTATTTGCATCACTAATATTATCCTTATCAGCAGCAGCATAATCATCATCAATGCTCATCACCATTGATGCAGAAAGCATTACCACCATCATCATCATCATCATTGTTGTTATCAAAGTCTTCAACCCTATTTCAGGTGAATGTGTGTGTGTGTGTGTGTGTGTGTGCGCGCGTGCGCATACATGTTTTCACTTGTATGTCTGTGCTAGGTATTCTTATTTCTTTATTGCCCACAAGGGGCTAAACATAAAGGGGACAAACAAGGACAGACAAAGAGATTAAGTCGATTACATCGACCCCAGTGCGTAACTGGTACTTAATTTATCGACCCCCGAAAGGATGAAAGGCAAAGTCGACCTCGGCGGAATTTGAACTCGGAACGTAACGGCAGACGAAATACCGCTAAGCATTTCGCCTGGCATGGTAACGTGTCTGCCAGCTCGGCGCCTGTGCTAGGTATTCTGTGTGTGTGTGTGTGTGTGTGTGTGTGTGCAAATGTGTATGCCTTCACCTAAGTATTCATGACTATCATCATCATCTTCATCGTTTCTATGTCTACTTTTCCATGCTTGCATCAGTGTGATTTGTTAAGGTAGATTTTCTGTAAGTGGATGCCTTTCCAGTCACCAACCCTCACTTGTTTCTAAACAAAGAAATATTACCCCATGGCCAGATATGTTTTCAGAGATGACTAGAATGACAAACACAACTTATATATGATGGTGACAATTGTTTAAATCTATTGTGTGATGTGAAGACAAGGACACACACACACACACGACAATTGTCACTTCTTTACAGAAGAAGGACATCTTCTTCAATTGGTAAATGTTATCACATGACCTCATATGACTAGCAAGTCTGGCTTTGGACCAACAGAACTTTCTTCAGATGTTACAGACATGTTCAAGCTGAACATTCACTGGGACTGAGACCAAGTCCTGTTTACAAAGTACCTGCTTTATGATGAAGTGTTCTGTTCTCCGTGATTCACTTGCTTTACAACCATTTTAGATCAGTTCTTTCCAAACTGATCACTCAAATGATTCTGTCAATCCACTGTCTTAGTAGTAGTAGTAGTAGTGACAAAAATTTATTAATCAATTAAGTAATTACTCTTTTACTTGTTTCAGCCATTTGACGGTGGCCATGCTGGAGCACCGCCTTTAGACGAGCAAATCGACCCCAGGACTTATTCTGTGTAAGCCTAGTACTTATTCTATCGGTCTCTTTTGCCGAACCGCTAAGTTACAGGGACGTAAACACACCCCATCAGTTGTCAAGCGATGTTGGAAGGGGGGGGACCAAACACAGACACACAAACATATACACACACATACGATGGGCTTCTTTCAGTTTCCGTCTACCAAATCCACTCACAAGGCTTTGGTCGGCCCAAGGCTATAGTAGAAGACACTCGCCCAAGGTGCCACGCAGTGGAACTGAACCCGGAACCATGCGGTTTGTAAGCAAGCTCCTTACCACACAGCCACTCCTAAAATGCATAACTAACCTTTGTCTCCAGTTTTGGTATAAATTTTCACAGCACTGCTCACCGAACTGGAACTGAATAAGAAATAACAAACCATTATCTTATGTAGTTTCAACTCTTTCAATATCCACCAAATATTGCTATTAATCAGTTCATTGTTAAATTAAAATACAATTTCAGTGTAATATCAGTTTCAAATTTTGGCACAAGGCCAGCAAGTTTAGGGGAGGAGGCAAGTCGATTACATTGACCCCAGTACTCAGTTGGTATTTATTTTACTGACCCCGAAAGGATAAAAGGCTAAGTTGGCCTTGGCAGAATTTGAACTCAAAATGTAAAGACAGACAAAATTCTTAGCATTTTGTCCAGTGTGCTAACAATTGTGCCAACTCACCACCATAAATTTCAAAGTAATATTCCTTTCTACTAGAAGCACATTTGGAGTAACGGATTAGTAAAGGATTAAGGTAAATTTGGGGTAAAGGATTAAGTCGATTACATTGACCCCAGTGCGTAACTAGTACTTATTTAAGCGACCCTGAAAGGATGAAAAGCAAAGTCAACCTTGGCAGAATTTGAATTCAGGACATAATGGCAGACGAAATATCACTAAGCATTTTGCCCAGCATGCTAACAATTTTGCCAGTTCACTGCCTTAAATTTTAAAGTAATATTGACATAGTTGTATAATTTAGTGGATCGAGAAAGAGGACATCTACTGAGCAGATCACTGGATTAAATAGTCTTTAGGTATAGGTGTTAGCATTGAATACAGAAATAAGCTGTCCTGGGCAAAACGCAGATGAGTTATTTTGCATATCTTTACATATGAAGCATGAAAATATCAAGGCAACAAAAAATGCAACTACCCAATTACTTCTCTTGTTCAAAAGTTTTTCAACTTCAAATCGCTCTTTCCGAGCAGACTTTTGATTAAAGGCATTCCTCAAAGACCAGCCTATCAATTTCGATGGGGAGGGGAAAGAATAGTGTTTACTAAATACATTCATCAGATAATTGTTCAGCTAAATTTATTTGTACTTTGTTTTGAGACATTTATTTGTTAAATACTTTCAGTTTCGCCCCCCCCCCCAAAAAAAAAAAATTACATTCAAAGAGAAAAACAAGACATTTGTTAATTTTTGAACCTTAATTTCAATATTACATATTAGTTTAAATATTTATATGCGTCTACTATTTACAATATTTTTTTTTTTTACGTTTAAAATACGAGTGTTCAAGATTGATATTCTTTCCGTGTAGCATATTTCCATACTTTGGCTCTCACGCTTATCCCATACTGTTGATGCCGGAGCAAAAACCGAACCGTTCGTAGTCCCCAATTCCCAACATCGATTGATATAAACCTCCCACTACCACCTCTGACTGATACGCAGATACCCCAAACACGTCTTCTTCTCACCCGGCAAGCCATGACTATCTCTACATCTATCCAGTCATCCGACTACTTACTTATGACAACTCCCCACCACACTTTCATGAGAGAGGTTTCCCAGTGCCCCAAAATTTTTCAACCTAAGGTGGTGAATTTTTTCCCCCCTTCTTCTCACTCTTATGTATATATTTAAGTCTAATATTACATATATACATATATGTATATATATTATGTATGTAATTAAAGGTATCTAATTTCACATTCACATACTATCCAATACCTCACCATACACATACACCATCCCGTGATACTTTGGATCAGTTAACTAATGGGAATTCTGCTAGTTTTAGGCTGGAAGTATATATGCTTCGAACTTAATTGGAAATAATGAAGCAAGTGGCTGAACCCATCTCTTTAGTCTTGTTCCTTTACAACTCACAAACAACTTCAAGACCTCCAAGTGAACCTCCCACAATTACCAACCCTTAGAAATAAACAGCTATTACCCTACACCGCAACTCCAGCAAAATCAGCATCTAGACAATGACAGATGCCTTCGTGCATCGCACAGCTCTCTCCAGCCACCGAAACTGCAGCAATCCTTTTGGACTTTTGCCAGAAGACTCTCCACCAATTCTGCAGAATACTCCTTAAAAACGATAGTTCTGTAATCAATACTTATGCAGACAAAGCCTCTACATTTGTTGCTAACCTTTGTAACCAACTCCACGTTGTAAGCAGTAGGTAAATCTTCAAAACTATCTTTTTCTACTTCACAAGGCTCACTTACTGTCATACACGCACATACATGCCAAGTAACCTAATGGTTCTGATAATGTCCTTTCCAGTCCGCTAGAGCTATCCACACTAAATTCTTCATCTTCTCTCTCTCTCTCTTCCAGGGATACATCCTAAGCCCCACTGACCTTGCCAACTATCGTCGCATCGCACTCACTTCGAACAACTCAAAAGTCATGGAGACAGTAATTATTAATAACCTTCTCTAACACCTTCAATGCCTTTTCTTCTTTAGTGACTACCTTTATGACTTCCGCAAAGGTAGATCTACTGGAAATCTATACTCCCAAGTCACTCATTAGTGAGCTCTGACTCTCAACATTAACAAAGCTATCGACCGTATCTGGCACGCGAATCTTTTGGCAAAACTGAAGCCTATGTGCTTCAACCATATCTCATTTGGGCAGGAGGGGGAGATGAACGAAGCCCGTAGGTTTTATAACATCAACGAGATCGATCTATATTTTTCTGTTGAAGACGGAAATAAAAGAAAATTTTATACAACTAATGAACTAAACTTTTTAAATTTTCTATAAGCTAATTGACATCTCCACTATGTCTGTCTATCTGGTTCCCAGTGCGATTATGCATCAACCTTCAGCAAATCTTGGCGGTACAATAAATAAAGCAACATTTGAATATAATTATGGGGGGGGGAATAAAAAGGTATGGTTCGGCATTCTAGTGGAATGGAACTTACGAGATAAGACGTTGAGTGGCCGTTTTATAATTCAAACCCAACAATGTTTTCACACAATTTCGAAGCATGTTTACAAATGCGTGTTTATCAAGTTCTGAGAAACAACCGGTGTTAAGTAGCTTTAGAGTTGTCTCCCATCTTACGGGCGCCAAATATCTCGTGCTATTTGGAGCTGACTGAAGTTAGAGAAACAGGTACAGGGTAACAGGCTGAGTTCAAATCCTTCGTGAATGACTTTTATCTGTGAGATCGATTTTTAAAAAATCGCACCAATAATATAATCCTTTTCTCGTTATCTCAGAGCGAAGAAGCAGAGAGAGAAAAAAATAAAGATAATAAATTAAAAAACAATAACGAGGAAGATTAAATTAAAAGTGATGAGTGAAAAAAAAAGAAAAAAGAGCGAAGAATGAAATAAAGAGACGGAACAGAAAAATAAAAGATATATAAAAAGGAATTAAATTGAAAAAATGACAAATTTCAAGATTTAAACGAATAACAAGCAGTACCTCATTTTAACTTATTTCTTTCTACTGTATTGGGCAGAAGAAAACAGCAAAATACTCATAAAAAATATCCTTTACTTTAAAATGAAAGAAACTTCCACCTTATCTTAACACTTAACAATATACCACGTCACGAATCCCAAATGATCCAAAGAGGTGGGAGGCTTTATGCGGTCACTCAACTTGCTAGAAATAGCAGTCAA
This sequence comes from Octopus bimaculoides, assembly GCF_046866305.1. Lineage (NCBI taxonomy): Eukaryota > Metazoa > Mollusca > Cephalopoda > Octopoda > Octopodidae > Octopus > Octopus bimaculoides. The sequence goes on from NC_142933.1 coordinate 26,099,140, forward strand.
AGTTTTCGCAATTCACGCCACCATCCCAAAAGAAGGAGAAATAATAGATAGGTAAATGTAGTCCTGAAGCTAGTATATCTGAATAAAAGATGAGACGGTCACATGTGGATCGCTGACGATCATAAGTCAACAGCAACCACGTCGTTGAAAACTTCACCTAATCAACTCTACTGCCTACGTCACCCGTTATCAGACTTTGGACTAATCTACACATTCTTATACAGAAGATGTATGCAGGCATGGCCAAGTGGTTTTAAGATATTCGTTTTACAATCATTTCGCCTCGGGTTTCATCATACTAACGTGGCATTGGTAGAGGGCAATGATCAATACGACTTTTTTTTTTTTCGAGACTGCATCTATGACTAAATTATCCAATGTGTCTTGTTTTTAAGACAGTAGGCTGTGAGAGACTTGGCTGCTATTTCCCCAACGCTGAGCGACTGCAAGCATCTTCGTTGACTCGTGTGACATTGAGTAGGTCGAATCCTGTGGGAAGGCTTGTACCAGAAAATAAGTGTTTGTGAAGTACTCATCCATTTGTGCTATAAATCGATCGATCATTAGATCTAGTGATTGGACCACTGAGACATTAATTATCAAAACCGCTGCATTCAGGTGCCAATTGGGTTCTTCCCAGCATGGGTTCAAATTCCTTACACTCATAAAACGACAATGATGAGTATGATCACACACACACACACGCATACATACATGCACACACATAAAATTATGATGATAAGTATAATCATAGATAGACAGATAGATAATACATGCAATTGACAGGATTGTTTTGGTTTCCGTCAACCAAATCTAGTCACTAGTCTGGAGTCATAGCAGAAAATATTTACTGAAGTTGACCCGCAGTGAGACTGAACCTAAAACCAACATCATATGGTTGTGAAGCAAGCCTTTTTAACTACACAGCCGTAGCAGTTTAGAATTACAATACTTCCATTTTGTTATTTTGGTTGAAGAATTGAAGTTGTGTCCATAGCATTTGAAAGACTTCCCATGCAGTTGTGGTAAGTGTAACTGAAGTTCAAATGCCCATAAGAAAAATATAGAAGGTGGGGAGATAGACGGACGGACAGATTAGAGGGATGAGTTGTATTACAGTGAAAGACAAATATTCTGTGGATTTTGAATATTGGTGAACATGAGTGATGTACCACTATTTTAGAGGAAGTGAAGCGATTATAGCAGTGGTATAAGCGGCAAAGTGAAGGCGTGTGGCAGAGTGTTTAGAGTATTGTATTCACAATCGTTAAATCATGGGTTTGATTTCCAGACCGGCACCTGTGCCCAGCGTCGCCTTTCTGGCACTTGTGCCCGTGGCATGTGTAAGGACTTTCGAGCAAGATCGTTGCCAGTGCCCCTGGACTGGCACTTGTGTGGGTGGCACGTAAAATACACCATTTTGAGCATGGCCGTTGCCAGTGCTGCCTGACTGGCCTTTGTGCGGGTGACACGTAAAAACACCCACTACACTCTCGGAGTGGTTGGCGTTAGGAAGGGCATCCAGCTGTAGAAACTCTGCCAAATCAGATTGGAGTCTGGTGTAGCCATCTGGTTCACCAGTCCTTAGTCAAATCGTCCAACCCATGCTAGCATGGAAAGCGGACGTTAAACAATGATGATGATGATGTGGCGCGTTGTGTTTTTGGACAAAGAACTTCATTTCATGTTGTTCCGGTCCCACTCTCTTGTGGGATAACCATCCAATTAAAGGAATGTTGCCTAGCCAGCAGGGTGGCGTCATCTGAAAGATTTAACAATGTGAAGTACATTGTGACCAACGATGTGTAACAACATCCAATAGTTTGGTCGATCACATGAGACTGTGATAAGAGGCAAGAGAATAGAGAGTACTGAGGGTCCCAGTGTGTTGGTGAGTGAAGATTTGCTTAGAATGTTTCTGTGTTTCTGATGCATTACCCCAGATATGTAAGCAGTACACTTCTTAGAAAGAGTAACCAATCTTCCATCAAATCATATGCTACCATCTAAAAGAGAGAAAAATGAAGAATAAAGTAGATAATGTAGTTCTAGATAACACAATGTCTGTATTTAAATAAAAACGGGACGGTTAGAGGTGTAAGAGATGGGCTTAGTTATAGAAACCCATGGGCTTGTATAGAGAAATAGAATTCCAAAAGCTTCTATAGTAATAGAAAACTTCATGAGTGATATACAGGGTGTCCACAAAGTCTGGGTACATGGAGTAAAGAAAATCATAACATAAACAATTAAATATAAGAAATGATAATTTCTTAAAGTATGTGTTAATCCCCATGTACCCAGACTTTGTAGACAACCTGCAGAATTACATAAATTTCTCTAGAAATATAAGAACACATGAGCTTGTGTAGAGATGTAGAATTTCAAGGTCTTTTACAGATATAGAAAATTCTATGGGCTTCTATAGAGATATAAAATCACATGGACTTGTACAGAGATATAAAATCCTGTTGGCTTATATAGATATAGTCCAATGGGATTATAGTGATATAGAGAATCATGGGTTTATATAGGGAAATAAAGACCCATGGGCTTATATAGAGATATAAAGTTCTATGGTCTTATGTTGAGATATATAAGCCCATGAACTAATATAGAGATATAGCATCCCATTGACTTGTATAGAGATTTAGAATTCCATGGGCTTAATTTCTCATGGGTTTCTATACAAGCATGAAAAGCCATTGACTTGTTTAGATATATAAAACCTGTGAGCTTTTATAGGGATATATAATCCCATTTGAGTAGCAGAAGAAAGAGTGGCTGTAGGGTTGAATCACTTCTTATCAGCTTAATTATCTTTTATCTGGAAATGATCTGAAATGTTGGTATGTGAAGCAGCAGGTCTCTCCCAATGTGAGTCACACTGAACTTTGTAGTTAATGAGATGAAATATTTTTCAATTTAGAAGAGGAAGCCTAGTCTCTGGAACAGGACCTTTGAGAATGGAGTTGGGGCAGTCTGTTACTTAATCTAGAGCCCAGAGAACTAAGAAAAGGCTCATAAATATTTGACAGGTTTTGATCAATAACAAGATAGCTTCACAGAAACATTTTATCCTAAATCAATGAGAAGAGTGCTTTATTGCTGAAGCATATAATAATAATAATAATGCTGAAATTATTGTGTATAGTGCTCAGGTGTACTACAACTCATCAAAGGTGCATGTATAGTATATAGAATTATGTAAAAATGTCAGGAAAGTGAACAGTGTATGAGTCAAGATATACATGTGTGCTTGCATATGGAGGGGGAATATCAGGTGTAGTGTTGGCAAATTTTCGGAAGCATGGAAGTTTTAAAGGATGCAATATCTCAGCAACTAATAGCTGATGCAAGTAGTTTGTTCCATGCTTCAGCAACCCTGAGTGTGAAAAAATGTTTCTGAAAGTATGTAAAAGTTAAAGGAATTCCAAAAATATTAATTCTTCTAAGGGTCGTTTGGGAAGGCATGTCGTCAAGTGCTTAAGGTATTGCACTCGTGATCATATTATCAAGGTTTCAATTCCTGGACCAAGCAGTGTGCTGTATTCTTAAGCAAAACACTCCATTTCACTTTGCTTCAGTCCACTCAGCCGTAAACATGTTCCAAAAATAGCTGAGAAGTTAACTCTGCAACAGACCGGTGTCTGTTCAAGGGAGAGTATAACAGTCTCAGTGACATGCCATGGAACCTGGGTTTAGCTCCAGCCATATGAGTCCTCAAGCTCAAGACAGAGTTAAACTAGAGATCATCTAGTTTCTTAATAGATCCTTCCCAAGGATCTATTATTATTTACATTGGATGGATATGTGTCTTCATCTTGTTTGTTGTTATCACAATGTTTCGGCTGATTTACTCTCCAGCTTTCATCAGGTGTCCTGGTAGAATTTTGAACTCAACCGTGTTCTCAATTTTGCTTACGTTATCATCATTTTCAGGCAGTGCCTTGAATAAATAATAATAATAATATCAAGCAAAAAAAATACTTCAGGAATTAGAACCCAGAGTTGGGTTCAGAATTCTTCCAAGACACCTGATGAAGGCTGGAGAGTAAATCAGCCGAAACATTGTGGTAACAACAAACAAGATGAGGACACATATCTGTCCAATGTAAATAATATAAATAATGTTTCTAATATAGCCACAAGACCAGAAGTTTTGTGAGGCAGGTGGGTCACTTGATTACATTGCTGCTAATACTTGACTTGTATTTTTAGTTTATCCACTTCAGAGGGACAAAAGGCTAAGCTGACTCTGGCAAGGATGGAACATAGTAATAATAATAATAATAATAATAATAATAATAATCCTTTCTGCTACAGGCACAAGGCCTGAAATTTTGGGGGAAGGAGCTAGTCGATTACATCAACCCCAGTATTCAACTGGTACTTATTTTACCAATCTCAAAAGGATGAAAGGCAGAGTCAACCTCAGCAGAATTTGAACTCAGGCGGACAAAATGCCATTAAGCATTTTGCCCAGTGTGCTAATGATTGTCAGCTCACCACCTTGATAATAATAATAATAATAATAATAATAATCCTTTCTACTAAAGGCACAAGGCCTGAAATTTTGGGGAAGAGGTTAAATTGATTACATCAAGCCTAGTACTCAACTGGTGTTTAATTTGTCGACCCCAAAAGGATGAAAGGTAAAGTTGATCTCGGCAGAATTTGAACTCAGAACATAAAGACATACGAAATGCCACTCAACATTTTGTCCAGCATGCTAACAATTCTGCCAGCTCACCACCTTGACAATAACAATAATAATAATAATAAATGCCCTGATGCAGTACCAGGAAGTGGCTTGTCATGGCTTCTGATCTTAACTGATTGGAAGTGTTATTGTGTACATTGTTTTGTCTTGGTATAAAAGATTTGCTTGTCAGTTGTTTGACCTTAACCAGCTGAACATGTCCCTTAGTCGCTGATGATATGTGCATCTCTGATCACGAGCAGTAGTGGTGGAGCATCATAGCCATGTGTTGAGAGGAATTCTTTGGGGTTTGGATAATTCACCTTTGGAAACATGGGTGTTTTGCTCAACATCCTTAAACAAACCTTATTCAGGGACCTTTTGAGCAGGATGGGCTACTCGACCTGAAGAAAATTCTAATTAGGCCCCACCTGCAAGGTCATGCACTATTTATCTTGATATGATATCACCATGTTGTGCACATATGGTTGTGATGCATGTTCCTGGTGTACCCTTATCAGACAGGTAGTCATGATGGGTATACTGGGCTTCGTATATTTTACCCCAGTGTCACTTTGATGGCATGCACTGCTCTCTGACTCAATAATAATTTCTAATATGACCACAAGATCATGGTTTGGGAAAAGGGAGTGTAGCTATTTTAATCAACCGCTTTAGTTCACTGGTTCATATTTTATCACACTGGAAGGATGAAACTGAAAGACATAAAAGAGTTCAGCAGGATATAAAGAATTAAACACTGCAATAAAGTATTCAATCATCATAAACAGTTTTATTAATTACAAGTTTCAGGAGGAATTTATCAAAAAATCCTCAGATTTTCAAAATAAATAAAATTTATTGACATTACAAAGTATTGTTTTCATTTTTCTTCCCATTCACACTGCCTCATTTAAAGCACCCGAGTATGATATGGTTGAATGTATCTGTATAGTACCCCATGTGAGTGTTGCATTTTGTGTGTGGGTACCCCATGTACCTCTGTAAAAAACAAAAAAATGTGTTGCTCTCAGTTTCTGTATAAAACCAGATACTATGTATGTCTCTGTAACAAAGGAGGTACTCTCATTGTTTCCCTAATAATAGAAGAACCCCAACTATCACAGTAAGTACTTTCAAAACATCTATAAACAAGTATCCATGGACTTCTGTTTATGAGGTGCTCCTGAATGTTTGTATTAAGTGAAGTATTTTCACTAAGTCCGCAGCATATGAAATACTCTGTTTCACAGATGGTGACTCTGAGAATAAGTGGATATTTCACAAGTGTGTGTGGGTCAAAGTTGAATAGAATAGTAATTAATGTAAGAAAAACATCTTGGAATGATTTAACACAAAAAAAAAAAAAATCACATACACAAGGAACATGTATGCGTACACACACACACACATACATTATTATTATAAAAGACCTGGAATTAGTAATTAATTAGTTGACTCATGCAGATTGAGCTTTGAATAATTAATGCCATTCCGCTCTATCTTACAGTATTGAGTCCTTTTTTTTTTTTTTTTTGATTAACTGCAATTCACAAGTGTGAAACCAACATTTAAATATACACAAAAACACACATAAGTATAACTTGCTCACTCACTTTGATATGCTTATTCAACATGCTAACTTGTCCTTATAAAAACAGCAGCCCCGAATATTCCATCAATCACGACCCATTGTCTTGAAAAAAAATAATAAGGGGAATACTACATCTGAAATGTTTTTCATCATAAGTACAATGGACTATGCAGCTAGAAGAGCCATTGAGGTGATTGAGACAATCCGTCAAGCTTCTCCCAGATGAGAGAAAAATTAGACTCACTACCCACATGAAGTTTGAGAGTCACTACATCTCCTTGAATATAAAAGTAATTTGATTTTCCCTTGCCAAATTGTTCCTTTAGGCTCTAATCATGTTTAGCCTAACCAGGGACTGATCTGGCGCTAACACAACAATGCTACATTGTTACCTCAAGTAAAGGATAAACCAGGGTAGTTTTCCTTGTTAGATGAAGTGCAAAAGCAAATCGAATCCTTGGGGTCATCCAACGATCATTAGACTTCATCACCCCTGTTGTCTTCGTCCAGCTGTACAAGTCTCTGGCATTTAATGAACGGTAGAGATGGACTATATGTAATCTGAACCCCCCCCCCCACTTATTTATTAATTTTTTTACGGAATCCCACGTTTTAGGCTATGGAGATTCCGATTCTGAAAAAAAAATTTTTGAAAAATTTCACCCCCCCCCCCACCAAGCAGGCTATTTACATGCTAGAAATAACAGCCAAATCTCACAAAACTAGTGTTAGGGTTAGGGTTACGGTCAGGGTTAGGGTTAGGGTTTGAGTTAGGGTTAGGTTTACCCTGTGGATCTGTATAAAAACCGGGGGGGGGGGGGGGGTCGAAATTTTGAAATTGAGATTTTTGAAAAAATTTTTTCAGAATCGGAATCTCCATAGCCTAAAACGTGGGATTCCGTAAAAAAAATAATAAAATAAGGGGGGAAAGATTCAGATTACATATAGTCCATCTGGACCTAATGAACTTCATAGAAATACAAAGTTTTTTCATGTATTTTCCATGCGTTTGTTTTTTATTAACCTTCGAAATCGGGGCAACCTTTCTGCCGTACATTATACTTCTTTGCTCCAGATTGACTCAGAGGGTGTTTACTGCCCACACCGAATAGAGCCACATTACGCATTACAAGTTTCACTTCTCTTGTTAAACATTCACACACGGTATACGTCAACGAATGGAACAAACAATTATTCTTCTCACTTCACTTCTCTTATCTGATCAATATAAAGTACGTAAATCGTTGTCTCTAATTGACGGCGGGACGGTCCCGCAGTACGTATATACACACACATACACATATAGTCGTTTAATAATTCGTAAGCCAGAGAAAAAAAAACAATAGGAACAAACGCATACATATATTTGAATGTATCAATGGGTGAAAGATTAGTAGAGTTTATTTATTCGCTCGAAATTTCTTTACCACAAACTTGGAGTACCAATGGAATGAACCATCAGCTTCGAACGTATAATCCATATATAACAGTGACTAGTTTATACAATTAACAAATATTATTATCAGATACATATAAGCACAATCGTCCGTCACTCATCGCAACACACAAACACACCCAGATAATACATACATTACAAATAATAAATGAGTATATGCATATATACATACATGTATGTACATACCTACATCTACTTGTATATATAGATGCATATCTGGGTACAGGACGTTGCAAACAAAACGTGGACAAAATGATAAACAGAGTACAGAAAACACACAGGCTACATAGAAAACATTTCCTTCATCAGCTGCCCCCATTCTAACACTGGTGTTTCGAAGAGTTAGGGCAGGAATATATAAACATATTCATCGCATCACACGAACATAACTCGATACACATACATCCATACATAACAAACAACAGTCTAAATTTATGAAAACAAAGCCATTCGCTTCATCATCCGGAAAGGTATTTCCTTGCAAAGAAATGGCATTTCCTTTCGAAGACAGGCGACTTGATGGGTGTGTTGATCTCATAGAAAGGATTCAATGTGTGTTTGATGTAAATCTCGTAGACGTCCGTAAAGAAATTCTTGATGCCGTCCTCGTGTTTTACGTCGTGTAACATAATGAATCGGATGCGACTGGCTGTCACGAAAGACGAGACGAACCATTCGTTAAATTTATCTCCAATTTTCAGATACATGTTATTCGTCGTCCACATCTGTTCGTCGACCAGGTCCAAAGCGGCGTGAGCTATGAACTGGTTCAAGTGTCGGTGGTCGTCCTTCTTCAGGTCGTGGTTCTTGTGATTGGGCGGGCAGGTTTCCATTTCGAATATTGGATTGTCGTGGTGCCCCACGATAGCGAAGTAATAACTCCCAGACATGGCCTTCGCAGTTGTTTAATAATCCACAGATGAGGAAATACAGAAATATATATATAGATATTAATAAATTTACTTTAAATATGCATATATAAATGTATATACTCGTAAATATCCAGTTATTTAGATACAGATATATGCATATATATATATTCTATGGTACACAGTGAAATATAATTTTATCTGCCAACACGTCTGAAATGTCTTCTCCAAATTATTGAGTTGTGTTAATTACGTCCCTTGGAAAAGAAACTCTTTTCTGTTGGAAACGGCTGGAAGGACATGAAAGTTACCTCCCTTATATCATGAATAAAGTTTGTGTGTGTGCACGTGTTCACTTTGTGAATAATAGCATCGTTACAGTATTGCCAAGGGATTGTTTGTACAAATCACTGGGAACGAACCTCTCAAGATATTTTGGCGATCTTTCGTTTTGATTACATTTTACGTCATTTCTAATCCACGTGCGTTTGTTTATGTTTCTAAATAAGATCGTCACTTTCCGTAAAAGGGTTTTAGGGTTAGGGTTACATAACCCTAACCCTAAAATCCTTTTACGGAAACATAAACAAACGCACGTGGATTAGAAATGACGTAAAATGTAATCAAAACGAAAGATAGCCGATATTTTTGTCGGACGCCTCAGTACAGCCCCAATGTTCTTTTTTTCTCCTATGTATGTCTTTCACTGATATGTACGTCCTTTTCCCCATAAGATTTAATCTGGAACGTGGTAAGGTATATCCATGGCCATCGCGAACTGAGATCTACGATGTTAACATTCCTCTTGAGTAGTTGTAAATCGACATGCGCAAGGGAATGGGACAAAGTCCGATGTTCTGCACTAACCCCTACGCCCAGCACTTCTCAGAACGTTGAACCTTTGGAATTTCCACTATGCCCATATCTTTCTCACAGATGTCAACTTACAACTGTTTAAGCCAGCAGTTCTCAACCAGGAGCCATATGAACCCTGAGGGTCCATATAAGATTTTCGGGGTTCCACATAAAATAGTAAATCGGGGATCCACAATGGTATTTTAAGGTCTCCTGAAAAAATTATGCTTTATATGTATGTATTGCAAGAAACCGTTAGGTTTGTTTCCTGAACATTTTACATAGTTCAATCTCCACAAGTTAATGTGTGAAAAACAAAAATAGAAATCTTGAAAGAAGTTTCTCAAAAACTAGTTTTTAAACATTGAATGGCTATGGGGGTCCACCCATATAAAGTAGGGATCTATAGATAAAAAATGGTTGAGAACACCTGGTTTAAGTGGTATGTTAACATTAATGGTACCAATTTATCTGGTCTCTGGGGGCCTGCAGTGACTATGGGCACTGGTCCTTCCTCCAGACATGGAAAGTAATGAAATTTCTTTTTCAGAGTGTATGCCAATGCCCATGGTCCTTTACATCGCCTCCGTGATTATTGGAAGGGAAGGAGGATGATATATTTTCACTGGAGATGTGGCCTGACTTACAACAGAGTGGACTCTGTTAAAGGAGAGAGTAATAATTTGCATCAATATTAATTAACTTGGAAAGAATAACACAAATGGTCTCTAGTAGCAGTAGTAGTAGTTGTTTTTGTGCTCCCCCCCCCCCAGATCAACTCTCATTTAGCAAGCCCATGGTCAAAGATGGAACAGTGAGTGAAAAAAGTTAAGTCGACTCAGAGAAGAAGGACTGATATGCCATAACCCCAAGACATAACACAATAATTATCAACTTAACATAGGTATACTCAATGAGGAGTCCTGGCCTGGGGCTAAACAACAGCAACAGCCATCTGGTTGATTGGCAAACACTCATTCACCAATACACTCCAGCACCCAGTACACAAACACTATCTTCACAATCTAATTCTACTAATACCACAATGGCCTCTGCAACTCAGAGCTAGCTAGTTGCATATTATGCCCATCCAAGTCCTACTTAGATATCTATTTCTTCTCTCATCACCCGTCTTCCTTCCCTCCCTCCCTCCCCTGGTGACTTTCTTAACATGCGCTGTATATTTGTCCCAGTTGTGAGACAAGTACTCTATTGTGGATCTCAAAAGGTCAAAACATGTTAAGTGGTTGTATATTTAAGTTTATATTATCCAGTAGCCCAGACCGGGCGTTGTGAGTGTTTATTGAGCGAAAACACCTAAAGTTCCACAAGGCTCCAGCAGGGAATGGTGGCGAACCCTGCTGTACTCTTTCACCACGACTTTCTCTCACTCTTACTTCCTGTTTCTGTTGTGCCTGTAATTCAAAGGGTCAGCCTTGTCACAATGTGTCACGCTAAATATCCCAGAGAACTACGTTAAGGGTACACGTGCTTGTGGAATGCTCAGCCACTTGCACGTTAATTTCACGAGCAGGCTGTTCCGTTGATCGGATCAACTGGAACCCTCGACGTCTGAAGCGACGGAGTGCCAACAACAAGAAATCCAGCAGCAGTTGTGGTTCATTGTAGAATGAGACAATTGGGTAAAGCTGTTTGGATGATGCTGATGATTTGGCACAGCTGACTGGATGTTCGATGGAGGCAAACATACACACAAAAATATAAACATACAGTCAGAGAGAATGAGAGCTATTACACGTCCATACAAATGTAACTAGATGCTCACATCATAAACAGAGAGGGTGCGAGTAAGACTGGGAGAGAGATGGAACGAGAAAAATATTAAAGTGTCTGATGTCAAATAAATCAGCATCGAACGAGTAACAGCAAATAGGCAGCGCCAAAATGGCTGTGCCGAAACGTGTCATACCAATCCTACAGGTACCTATTTTATAAATCTTGGAAGAATCAAAGACCTGTTTACTTCATGGAGTTTGAAGTCAGAATGTAAAGGGAGGTAACTAAATACATTTTGTTAAGAGTACTACTAAATTAATGTAACAACAATAGTATTGATCGTTTTCTTTTTGTTTTACTTAGATACAAAGCCAGCAATAACGGAAGAATAGTCATGTATGTTCACACACACACACACAGAGTATAACTTGTACTAATAAATTATCAATCCTAGAAGGATAAAAAGTAAGCTCAATCCACTACAACTACTGCAGCTGGTACTACCCCCACCACCACTACTACTACTATCTATCTATCTATCTATCTATCTATATGTCTGTCTGTCTATCTATCTATCATTCTATCTATCTAGCCATCTGTTTAGCTATCTATTTTATTGACTATGGAAAGACATAATGTATAGAAAATATTCAAGAAATCTTTGAATTTAGTATGTCTGTATAAAAACATAGATAAAAAGGTTAGAGAAAATGAAAAAAATGGGGAAAGAGAGAAGGGGAGAAAGAAAGAGGGAAACAGAAATGGGAAAAGGAAAGAAAGAAAGAACTTGATGTTTTCTGATTTAGGCTCAAACCAGGGTAAATATTAGTCAGTTATATCGACACTGGAGTACTCAACTGGTACTTTATTTTATTGACTCTGGGGAGATGAAAAGTAAAAGTGACCACAGCATGATTTGAACTCAGAATATAGAATAGCAGGCAAATGCTGCAAGGCAAAGAAAGAAAGAAAGAAGTGAAGAAAGGAAGGAAAAAAAAAAGAAAAATACAAAATAAAGAAGAAAGCACAAAAGGACAAAAGAAAGAATGAAAGAAAGCAAAAACAGAAAGAACGGAAAAAGAGAAAATGAAAGAAAGAACAGTAGAAAGAAAGAAAGAATGAATGAGAAAGAGAGTAGGAAGGATATGAAAGAATGTAAAGAAAGAGATACACACAAATATTGAAAGATATAAAAGAAAAAGTAGAGGAAAAGAAGGAGAGGAACGAGTTATAGAGAAAAAGAAAAAAGAAATTAAAGAGAGGATGAGAAAGTATAAAAATTTGGAAAACAAGAGAAAGATGAAAATATTGATTCCAAATTTTGGCACAAGGCCAGCAATTTCGGGGAAAGGGGACTAGTCAGTTACATTGACCCCCCCCCCCCCCCCATTGCTCAACTGGTACTTATTTTATCAACCCTGAAAGGATGAAAGGCAAAGTTGAACTTGGCAGAATTTGAACTGAGAACATAGAGACAGATGAAATGCTGCTCAGCATTTTCCTTGGGATATTTAGGATTCTGCCAGCTCGTCACCTAAAGAAGATGAAGATCTTGAAAGAAAAGAAAGGGAAAGCAGAGAATGAATGAAAAAGAAAAGGAAGAAAGTATGAATGTGAAAAGGACTACAAAGAAATGGCGGAAGGCAGGAAGAATGGAAAGAAATTAATAACAAGTAGCAAAAAAAAAAAAATTAAAGAGTAATGTAATAAAAAGGGACAAAAGCTTTCTGTGATTATGGAATTTGTTCAGACGTGTGTCTAAGCTGGTGTTAAGATACACACAGGAAGCCTTGACCTATGTCTTTTACATGTGTATACATGTTTGTAACCACCAAACACAACTTACATATGCATATTTATTATGTGTATATATGTATATATATATATATATATATATATATATACTATTTTACTTGTTTCAGTCATTTGGCTGTGGCCATGCTGGAGTAGCACCTTTAGTCGAATAAATCAACCCCAGGACTTATTCTTTGTAAGCCTAGTACTTATTCTATCGGTCTCTTTTACCAAACCGCTAAGTTACAGGGACGTAAACACACCAATATCGGTTGTCAAGCGATGGTAGGGGGGACATACAGACACAAATAACAAACACACACGTACATATATATATATGCGATGGGCTTCTTTCAGTTTCCATCTACCAAATCCACTCACAAGGCTTTAGTCGGCCTGAGGCTATAATAGAAAACACGTACCCAAGCTGCCACACAGAGGGGCTGAACCCGGAACTATGTGGTTGGGAAGCAAGCTTCTTACCACACAGCCACTTATATGTGTGTGTGTGTGTATATAATATATATATATATATATATATATATATATATATATATATATATATATATATATATATATATATATATATATATATATATATATATATATATATATATATATATATATATATATATATATATATATATATATATATATATATATATATATATATGGTTGAGTGTGAAGGCACATGGCTTAGGGGTTAAGACGTTGCACTTACAATTGCAAGATCATGGGTCGATTCCCATACCGGGTGTTGTGTTGTGTTCTTGGGCAAACACTTCATTTCATGTTGCTCTGCAATCATTTCAACATCTGACATGTGACACCCAGCTCATGGCTCATGTATCATTCACGCTCCAACCCTACCCAATTTTATTAGTTTCTGCTTGCCTCCCTATGCCCTCAATTCCTGCTCCTCATAAATCTTGCAAAGCACACACCTACTTCTACTTGCCTTGTACCTTGAGGGGGCCACCTGAGTACCTCATTGCCACTGTCTGCCTTTTTGCAGCCCCTACTCATCATTTCCCTTTTCTCTTTTGCCCCTTTTCCAACTAAATGTGAGTAGCTATGCAGACCTTTTACAAGAACTGTCTCTGATTGCCCTCTCTCGTATGCTTTAGCCTCTCATCTCCTTTAGCATAAAGCTGACCCCAACCCTCCTCAAAGTTCATAGTCATGCAAGCTGCATGGTGACCCCTATAGTGCTGGTGGCACAAAAAATGCACCCACCATACTCTGTAAAGTGGTTAGTGTTAGGAAGGGCATCCAGTCATAGAAACCATGCCCAAGCAAACACTGGAGTGTGATGCAACCCTTGGATACATCAGATCTTGTCAGCCTATCCAACCTATGCCAACATGGAGCATGGACATTATATGATAATTGTATATATGTATATATACATATATACACACACACACACATACAGGATGTGATGGGTAAATTGTCGCCATTTTATATTTTTTATTTCACGCATGTGTATTGTTTGTTTTTGACTTTGTTAACTACACAGTATAGTGGGGTCAGTAGGGTACCATCTGTGAGAAAAACAACACCAAATTTGGAAACGACATGCTGTACTGCTTGGCATTCATGCCGGAATCTCCACTATGAACATTTCAGAGTGTTTGGGTGTCAATCTGAGGACAGTGCAATCTGAAGACATGTACTGAGGATAAAAATCAAACATCCAGTCAACATCATGGTGTTTGGAGTGATCATTAGTGATGGTGTCGTTATGCCTCCATTCATCTTCCCACACAGCCTCAGACTCAACACAGAGGCCTACATCAAGTGCTTGGAGGAGGTAGTGCTGCCCTGGGTGAAGACGGTGGCTGCTAGAAGACCCTATGTCTGGCAACAGGACTCTGCACCATGCCACACAAACAGGAGAACCCAGTCATGGCTGTCAGACAATTTCTGCAACCTCATCACCCCTAACATCTGGCCACCTAACTCCCCAAACTGCTACACCTTTGATTATTATGTGTGGGGTGCAGTTGAGTGAGAGACCAACAAAACTCGTTGAAATACAAGAGATGAACTGAAGGCAAGGATTATGACAGCATTCACCAGCTTAAATGAGGAGACTGTTCAGAAGAGTTGCAGGAGATTCCGAAGTCGTCTGGAGGCTGTGGTAGAAGCCAATGGCGACTTTAATGAATAAATTTACTCTTTAATGAGATGTCATTCTTAGTTTTATTTTTGCATAATTTAGACAACTATTCATTCACTACACCCTGTATGTATGTATATATATATATATATATATATATATATATATATATATATATATATATATATATATATATATGTACATACGTACATATATATACATATATATGTATGTATATGTATATATATATATATATATATATATATATATATCATCATCATCATCATCATCATCGTTTAACGTCCGCTTTCCATGCTAGCATGGGTTGGACGATTTGACTGAGGACTGGTGAAACCGGATGGCAACACCAGGCTCCAATCTAATTTGGCAGAGTTTCTACAGCTGGATGCCCTTCCTAACGCCAACCACTCAGAGAGTGTAGTGGGTGCTTTTACATGTCACCCTCACGAAAACGGCCACGCTCGAAATGGTGTCTTTTATGTGCCACCCGCACAAGCCAGTCCAGGGGCACTGGCAACGATCTCGCTCGAAAATCCTACGGCAGCCAGTCAGGCGGTACTGGCAACGGCCACGCTCAAAATGGTGCATCTCATGTGCCACCCGCACAAGAACCAGTCCAGGGGCACTGGCAACGATCTTACTTGGCTTGCCGGGTCTTCTCACGCACAGCACATTTCCAAAGGTCTCGGTCAGTAGTCATCGCCTCGGTGAGGCCCAATGTACAAAGGTCTTGCCTCACCACCTCAGCCCAGGTCTTCCTGGGCCTACCTCTTCCACAGGTTCCCTCAACTGTTAGGGTGTGGCACTTTTTCACGCAGCTATCCTCATCCATTCTCACCACATGTCCATACCAGCGCAATCGTCTCTCTTGCACACCACAACTGATGCTTCTAATGTTCAGCTTTTCTCTCAAGATACTTACACTCTGACGGGTATTCACATTGACATTACACATCCAACGGAGCATACTGGCTTCATTCCTTGCGAGCTTACGTATGTCCTCAGCAGTTACAGCCCATGTTTCACTGCCATGTAGCATGGCTGTTCGTACGCATGCGTCATACAGTCTGCCTTTTACTCTGAGTGAGAGTCCCTTTGTCGCCAGCAGGGGTAAGAGCTCTCTAAACTTTGCCCAGGCTATTCTTATTCTAGCAGCTACACTTTCAGCGCACCCACCCCCACTACTAACTTGGTCGCCCAGATAGCGGAAGCTATCGACTACCTCTAGTTTTTCACCCTGGAATGAGATAGAAGTTGTTTCCTGTTTGTTTACAGTCTTTATTGCACCTGAACATCTGCCACAAACAAAAACTAACTTGCTAGTTAACCTGCCTTTGATGTTGCTGCACCTCTTATGTGTCCATAGCTTGCACCGGGTACATCTTATAGAGTTACTACCTACTCCTTTTCTACATACTGAGCAGGGCCATCTACCTGAAGGGGTTTGTGTTTTATCTACCTTCCTACTTATTAGGATTTTGGTTTTAGCTAGGTTGACTCTAAGGCCCTTCAATTCTAGACCTTGCTTCCACACCTGAAACTTCTCCTCTAGTTCTGATAGTGACTCCGCAATTAGGGCAAGGTCATCAGCATAGAGGAGCTCCCAGGGGCAACCTGTCTTGAACTCCTCTGTGATTGCCTGGAGGACTATGATAAATAAGAGGGGGCTGAGGACGGAACCTTGGTGGACCCCTACCTCTACCCGGAATTCATTGCTGTACTCATTTCCAACCCTCACCTTACTGGCAGCATCTCTGTACATGGCTCGCACAGCTCTCACTAACCATTCTTCTATCCCAAGTTTCCTCATTGACCACCAGATAAGGGATCGGGGGACCCTGTCAAAGGCTTTCTCCATATCAACGAAAGCCAGGTACAGAGGTTTATCCTTAGCTAGGTATTTCTCCTGCAACTGTCTCACTAGAAATAAGGCATCAGTAGTGCTTTTACCTGGCACGAACCCAAACTGCATCTCATCTAAATTGATTCGCTCCCTAATTAGTTGGGCTATGACCCTCTCTGTAACTTTCATAACTTGATCTAACAGCTTGATGCCTCTGTAATTATTTGTATCTAAAGCGTCACCTTTACCTTTGTAGCAGTTGACTATGATGCTGCTACACCAGTCATTGGGTATGACTCCTTCGTGTATCACCTGGTTCGTAATACGAGTGACTAGGCTATAGCCAACACTGCCAGATATTTTGAGCATCTCTGCAGTGATTCCTGATGGGCCGTGGGCTTTCCCGGTCTTCATACTCTTAATTGCTTTATCTACCCTGGTACTATCAACTCGGATAGCTGGTCCCTCTATTGGGTCGACATACGGCAGGCTCTCTTTACGTAGCATGGCCGCAGTCAAAAATGACTGAAACAAGTAAAAGAATAAAAGAATAAAAGAATATATATATATGTGAGGTCTGATCAATAAGTATCCAGACTGTTGTTATAGTAACGAAGCTAAAGCACACAGAGTGAAGTGGCTTGGCTCAGATTGAACTCTGCTCTGTATTTACACTAAGTGTTAATGTTCTAGCTTTCTTCCACTGTTTACAGCAGTGTTTCTAAGTAACATGTGTAAAGTGTGATCATCGCATTAATTATGACAGAGAAAGTTGTCATGGTGATACTGCTCAGAAGCCTATGCAAAATTTCAGAAAGTGAATGGAGAAGAGTGTATGAGCTGCACACAAGTATACAAGTGATTCAGACATTTCCAAGATGGCCAATAAGTGTTGATAGTGACAAACGTTTTGGGAGACCTGCAACCAGCAGAACTAAGAAAAACATTGCAGATGTGCATGCAGCTGTGAGAGGAAATCATTGAATCACCATCAGTGATTTTACCAGAGGATGCACATTAGTTACGGTTCAATTCAGTCCATTGTCACTGAAGATTTGTCTGTGAGATGTGTGTCTGCCGAACTTGTGCCAAAACTACTTTCAACTGACCAAAAAGACACCCGGGTTTCAGTTGCACAAGTTCACCTTGATTGTGTTGAGAATGATGAAAACTTTTTGAAAACTTTGCAATGGTCTCTGAACAGGTATGACTAAGCTTTTGGCAAAATTTGAAGCAAATTGTCTGCGCAACTTTTCTCTACCATGGCCAATGCAACGAACACATGCTACACACATTACTTCCATGCACTGCTGTAAACAGCAGAAGCAAGCTAGAATGTTAAAACTTAGT
Source organism: Octopus bimaculoides (assembly GCF_046866305.1). Classification (NCBI taxonomy): domain Eukaryota; kingdom Metazoa; phylum Mollusca; class Cephalopoda; order Octopoda; family Octopodidae; genus Octopus; species Octopus bimaculoides. The sequence continues at coordinate 26,117,483 of NC_142933.1, forward strand.
GCGCATGCACAGCAGACTTCAAGGTCAATCTGTGCTACGTGGCTTCACTCTGCATGTTATAGCTTCGTTACTTTGGCAACAGTTCGGATACTTATTGATATGACCATGCTCTTTACTCTTTTACTTGTTTCAGTCATTTTACTGCGGCCATGCTGGAGCACCACCTTTAGTTGAGCAAATCGGCCCCAGGACTTATTCTTTGTAAGCCTAGTACTTATTCTATCGGTCTCTGTTGTCGAACCGCTAAGTGACGGGGACATAAACACACCAGCATTGGTTGTCAAGCAATGCTAGTGGGGACAAACACAGACACACAAACATACACACACACACACGCACACACACACGCACACACACACACACACACACACACACACACATATATATATATATATATATATATATATATACGACAGGCTTCTTTCAGTTTCCATCTACCAAATCCACTCACAAGGCTTTGGTCAGTCTGAGGCTATAGTAGAAGACTCTTGCCCAAGATGCCATGCAGTGGGACTGAACCCGGAACCATGTGGTTGGTAAGCAAGCTACTTACCACACAGTCACTCCTGCGCCTATATACATGTATACACACACACACACACACATATATATATATATATATATTGTTATATTTGGGGATGGTCATCTTTTGCCAATCAGACACATGCACTATTTGATCTTCACTTTATCATTATTATTATATAATTGTTCAACATTTGATAGTTTTAGGCAAATTTCTACTGCATTACTTGCTACACTTAATGTTGCTGGGGTGTGTACAGCATTTTGTGTTCCTTTCTGCCATTGGGAGTGTGCTAACTCTTCTTAGTATTGTATTGTGTTAGTTTTTCTTTCCTCTTGTGGTGTGGTGCAGTCTTTTGTTGTGTTACCGCTTGTATTGAATGTTGACTGTGTAATGCTTTGGTCTTCTGGATTGCTGGTGGGAGTTTATTTCACTGGGTAAATGCTGTATAGAGTGTGTCTTGTATTTGTGGGTTGTTTTGTTTAGGTTGTATTATTGGATTGATAGTGACTTGTGTAAGATGTGGCCCTTTCCTAGGAGGACTATTTTTTGGACAGTGTGTAGTGCTGAGGGTC
>NC_142933.1:26123580-26128580 GCF_046866305.1 Octopus bimaculoides
GCTGGCGATCTTACCTTACTGCCTGAGCAGCGCATGCCATTAGTGTCATTTTGAAATTTTGGGAAAGTCGCATCTCCCTTCTGTATTGAGACTCCATCTGATGTGTTGCAGCATGCATTTGCTGATCTTGAGAAAGTGTCATCTCCCTTCTCTCTTGAGACTCTATTTGACTGCAGCTTGCATTTCATGATCTTGGGAAAGTTTCATTCCCCTTCTGCATTGAGACTTCATGAAATGTGCTGTAGCATGCCTTTGCTAATGTTGAGAAGGTCTCATCTCGCTTCTGTTGTGAGACTCCATTTGATGTGCTACAACATACGTTTGCTGATCATGGGAAAGTTTCATCTCCTTTTTCTCTTGAGACTCCATTTGATGAGCTGCAGCATACGTTTGCTGATCGTGGGGAAATTTCATTTCCCTTCTCTCTTGAGACTCCATTTGACGTGCTGTTGATTTTGGGAAAGTCTCATCTCCCTGCTGTATTGAGACTCCATCTGACATGCTGCAGCATGCCTTTGCTGATGTTGAGAAAGTTTCATTTCTCTTCTCTCTTGAGACTCCATTTGATATGTTGCAGCATGCATTTGCAGATCTTGAGAAAGTCTCACCTCCTTTTTCGCTTGAGACTCTTGCCTTCAGTTTTCTACAATCCTCCTTGTTTTATAGTTGTTTTTGGAGAGATAACATCTTTTTGGTGGCATCTTTCAATATTGTTAAGAAAAAATTATGAACGTTAATACGTTAATCTCTATTTTTGTAAGCAGTTGTATGTATGTATGTGTGTAGTATAAACAATATAGTTTTATCAAAAGTGAAAGAATAAAAATGAAACAATATTATACCGCTGAAAAAAAAAAATCGGAAGGGTCGCATGGGGGGGGGGGAGATACAGCTCCCTATGTGGGCAAGGGACAAAATTTGAACCCCCTAGAACCTTCCCCGAGTAATGCCAAATTTGGTACAGATTGATCCAGCGGTCTGGCCGTGCAGAGGAAATGCGCGCGCGCACCCACACGCACGCACACATTGAATTTATATATATATATATATATATATATATATATATATATATATATATATATATATATATATATATACATATTTATATATAACGTTGACCACTAAAGTGGACATTTAATGTGCTAGAAATAGACCACATCTTGTGTCTACTAAGACCTAAATTGTTCTCAAAACGAAATTTAGCGGAATATTTAATTTAATTTGATTATATAGATAGATAGATAGATAGAGAGATAGAGAGATCGATCGATCGATCGATAGATAGATAGATAGATAGATAGATAGATAGATAGATAGATAGATAGATGCACACACACACACACACACACACACACACACACACACACACACACACACACACACACACACACACTGCAGCCACCATATTCCCTCACAAAGGGTGATTGTTGTAATCACTCATCCAAGACGCTATACATTGGGACTGAACCTAAAGACATGCGGTTGCAAAGTGAACTTCTTAACCATTCACTGATGTCTGCGTGTAAACATAGCCACCCTCCTGTTCCCCTCACCCTGGACTCAGTGAAGTACGAAGGATGTGACAGCTGGCGGAAGAAAGAGCTGTACTAGTACTCTGGCTGGTACTTATTACAATGAATTAGACTGGAGTAATGAAGAATGAATTGTTGTGCATAAGAATACAGTGTGCTTCCCGATACAGGAACTGAACCTAGAATCTTATGATGGTAAGTCAGCCACCTTGAACACTAAGCTATGCATCCGCACCTCTCCTCACATATTTAATGTTTAAAAAACAGTTTTCTCTTTACACAAATATGTATGCATGCATATATACACGTGTGTATATATATATATATATATATATATATATGTATGTATGTATGTATGTATGTTTGCATGTTGTATGTCTGTGTAACTGCATCTCTCTCTCTCTCTCTCTCTCTCTCTCTCTCTCTCTCTATCTATCTCATTACGTAAGGTTGTCGTAGGTCCTTCCTACGAAATCGTTTCATCCATTTCCGAAGCTCTTCCGTTTCGAGAGGCTGTTGTTTGTTGACCTAACATAAGTTTGGTTCACTTGACGACGAAAGATGAACTGCGGAAAATAAAAGATTAGATAAACAGACAGGCAAAGTTGTGTGAGAAGTCGTTAGAAACATAAACAGAAGACAGGCAAATAGAGAGAAGAATACAAAGTGACGGATAGAATCAGAGAGAGGGTGAGAAAGGCTTTATCATAGGGAGACAATATATGTGTGTTTGAGGGGAGAGAAAAGTAGAGATAGAAGAGAGAGAATCAATGATAGAGAATATAAACAAAAGGAAAAAGGAAAAAAACATATAGCAAGAGAAAGAAAGGCCTAATCAAAGACAAAGAAAAATACAAAAGGACGGGAAAAGGCAGAAGGGAAGAGAGAAAAGAGAGAAAGAGAGGGGCAGATGCAAAAAAAAATTAAAAAAATAGAAAATAGAAACGGTGAAAGATATAGAAAAAAAGAGTGAGGAAAAGAAAGAGAAAGGCAGAATCGAAGATAAAGAGGAATTCAAACGGACGAAGACACACACCGAGAAAGAGAGAGAGAGTGTGTGTGTGAGTGTGTGCGTAAGAGAAAGTGTGTGAGGGTGTGTATGTGCGTGAGAGAGAGAGAGAGAGAAGTAAAGAAAGAAGAATAGCAAAGAGACATAGAGAGATGAAAGATCAAAGCCAGGGAAAAACAAATAGATAGATAGATAGAGATAGAGAGAGAAAGAGAGAAATCAAAGAGAAGAATATAAACGGACGGAGAAAGACTGAGAATGTTTGTGTAAACGTGAGCAAGAAGGAGGTCGCAAGTGAATGGGTTGTTCTGTGTGTACAAGGAATCCCCGCCTCTCATTGGAATATCTACTGTGTAGTTTAAAAGAATAACTTAAAAGGACCTGTTTAGATAAGAAGTTAACTGTAAAACAATAAGGTTTGTTAAGAAAGTTAACCAAGTAGGTCCAGTTTTCGAAGTTGTGGCTCCGAGCCAGCCAAAGAAGCACAGTTATATACAAAAATCGTTGGTGTTAGTGCTGTGTTGTCTAACATTGGAATAATATATTGTAATTTCTGTTTTCTTTTTTTATCTATTCAAGGCAGATGAGGTTGGACTACATTGCTTAGACAAAGCTGAATTGGTGACTAGGGCGGGGAATTAACCTTGGATACAGATATACACTAATATACATACTTATATATATATATATATATATATATACGCACAGACTAACCTAGAAGCTCAGCGTATCTACACACGCACACGCAAACAACCACACACGCGTATATAAATCTATAGATGTATATATGTATGTATGTATAACATAATAGATATAGCTATATACATAACAGACTCTCTCAAGCCATTTCCTCTCTATCGGATTAACTTTTAGGATTTAACTATGGATTATCAAGATTTACACTGCGACATAGTTTTAATAATACAAGCCCTGCATCGAGGTAAGTATCAATACATACGTAACTGTATTCTGAACGCCGCGTGTGAGTGTTATTTATATATGTATATATGGTGTTTATGTGTTTGGGAAAGGCATGAGAGTCACAATGCTTTCTTTCATCCCTGAAAATGTAAGGCTGTTGGTTTATATTAGATAGTTTTACAATAGAGTATGTCAATCAGTTAAGTGACGAGGGTCGCTATGCTCACCAGTTAAGTGTCTGTGTGCGTGTGTGTATTATATATGTATATATGCCAGCTATATATGTAGGTTGTGTGTATATATACCACTTTGTATTTATTTATCTTTTAATGCCCTTATATATATATATATATATATATATATATATATATATATATATATATATATATAAGCTTTTATGTATTGTGTACTTCTATCGTGTGTGTGTGTGTGTGTGTCACGTATATACATGTGTCATGTATGTATACATAAGGTATTTAATGAATCTCTTATGTGTGAAAGTGTAAAGCATGGCCAAGTCATTAAGAAATTCGCTTCGCAATAGCGCGATCTCTGGTTCGATCCCCTAGTGCATGGCATCTTGGGTTTTTGTTTTTTTTTTGTTATAGCTTCGGGTCGACTTAACTCTTTGGAATGAAAGCGCGTAGACAGACACTGCAAAGTCCGTTAGATGGGCAATATCTGTTAGTCAAAGGGCCAACTTTGTCGCCCCACTATCACAGTAATTCTTCCCAAAGACTACGTTAAGAGTAATAGTACACATGCATGTGGAATACTCGGCCACTTGCACTATAATTCAATGATTAAGTGATTTCATCGAACAAATGGAGGCCTCATCTTCTAAACTGACGGAGACGCCTTTGCGTATGTGTGTATTTACCAATCATTGTGTTTTGTATACATGTTAGTAATTATGACAGTTCTATGGTTTCACAACAAAAAACAAACACAAAAACAAGACAAAAACAAAAGAAAACAAACAAATACAAAAAAACATATCGCTATGCAAGCTCGCACTTATACAGACATATTTATGAGTATATGTATAGCAATGGATGTAATATGCGTGCATAAATATATCTGCATATGTGTGTATACATGTGTATGCGTGTGTGTATATAAGTGGACATATTTGTAAATGTGTATGTTTATGTGCGTGCATATACATATATAAATATGTGTGTGTGTGTGTGTGTGTGTGTGTGTGTTTGTGCGCGTGTATATACATGTGTGTGTGTGTGTGTGTGTGTGTGTGTGTGTGTGTGTGTGTGTGCCAGAGAAGGAAGTCTGAGGAACCCAGTGGTGGTCTTGTGCTGGTAATGAATAAGTTTGTATGTTGTGGGTGAGAAGAATCTGCTGTTTTGGGTCTGAAATGTGATATAGGGGGGGGGGGAGGTAGGAGGTATTTCATTTGAAGATCAGCTGAAAAGTTCAGTTAAAAAGCCTTTTATTTCTCGCAGATGAAGGATCGATTCCGAAACGTCAGATTCCACTCTCCCCGTAGCATTTATCCAAATTGATGAACTTGTGTATGTGTG
>NC_142933.1:26133580-26151080 GCF_046866305.1 Octopus bimaculoides
ACAAACATGGGATGATGGTGGCGATTTACATCGAGTAACAATAAATAAATAAATAATAATACTAATAATAATGATGATGATGATGATGATTTCAAATTTTGGCACAAGGCCAGCAGTATTAAAGGGAGGGGTCAATCGATTATATTGATCCCAATGCTCGACTGCTACTTATTTTATCGACCCCGAAAGAATGTAAGGGAAAGTCGACCTCGGTGGTATTTGAACTCATAATAACATTAATAATTACAAGGAACTAACCATAATAAAAATTAGCCTTGTTTATCACGCGAGGCCTAACAGCAGTCAAAGGAAGCCGAGGGTCGGGGAGTTTAACCGGAGGGTTTAACCAGGGGTGTAGTACAAGCAAATCTCAAAACATAGTGTTCGGTGACGCGATACTACTATAATAGCATACACACATATACACACATGCACACGGTATTTTGACGCAGACGCATAACAACAAACACTCGTATTTATTCCATTGCACCATACCGTATTAGTCACCTCACATCACTATTATCGCAACCATCAACACCGCCACCATCACCACCACCACTACTACCACTGCTTCCACTCCATCGTCACCACAACCACAACCATCATCATCGTCGCCATCATCATCATCATCATCACTCACCACCAGTCCCATCACTATCACTATCACCCCCACCACCATCATTATTACTACTACCGCCACCTCCACTCCGCACCATCATTATCACTACACTGCTTCCAATGTTATCATCATTGTCACCACCACCACCACCATCATCATTATCATCATCGTCATCATCATCATCATCACCACTGCTAGCTACCATCATTATCATCACTACCATCTCTATCACATCCACAACCACTACCATCATCACCACCACTTCTATCATCATCATCATCATCATCGTCGTCATCAATACTGTGTGTGCTGCATCGCTAGTGATTTCTTGCCTATTGTCAGTCTATGTCACCACTTCATCAGTAGGCAATGACTTTGACCACAGCTATTTCCTTTCCACTTAAAACAGTTATTCTTTGTCTCCCTCCTCTGCTTGTCTCTGTCTTTCTCCTATGTTGCTGCCTGTTTGTTTCTGTCACCCTTATTTTTTGTCTGTTTGCTTCCCCACACCCTTTTCTACAGCTCGGGCCTTTCCCATTCCATGCTTGTCTGTCTCTCACACTCCTACCCATCATCCCTCTGTGTCGCTTCCACCCTTCTGTTTATTTCTCCTACACTTTGTCTAACTTAAGAATATCACCTGAAGATGACTGGAGAGAATACTGAGTGAAATGTGTCAAGATGAAGAAATAGTCTATATAACATCACTATAAACCAAAATTAAAATGACAAGGGAATAAAAATTATGCGATGAAGTTCTTGACACAATTTCTTATTCCCTTGTCATTTTAATTCCTCATTACTGTTCTCTACCTATCTGGCACATTGTTCTGTTGTTGTTGGCACTCCGTCGCTTACAACGTCAAGGGTTCCAGTTGATCCGATTACCGGAACAGCCCGCTCGTGAAATTAACGTGCAACTGGCTGAGCACTCCACAGACACGTGTACCCTTAACGTAGTTCTCGGGGATATTCAGCGTGACACAGTGTGACAAGGCTGACCCTTTGAATTACAGGCACAACAGAAACAGGAAGTAAGAGTAAGTTGTGGTGAAAGAGTACAGCAGGGTTCGCCACCATCCCCTGCCAGAGCCTCCTGGAGCTTTAGGTGTTTTCGCTCAATAAACACTCACAACGCCCGGTCTGGGAATCGAAACCGCAATCTTATGACCGCAAGTCCGCTGCCCTAACCACTGGGCCATTGCTCCTCCACAGCACATTGTTCTAAAACACATGTATATTGAGTTCCAGCACCAGCTTATTAGTATCCCTCCATTTGACAATGAGTGTTGGTGTAACTTAGTGGTTCGGCAAAAGAGACCGATAGAATAAGTACCAAGCTTAAACATACAAAGTACAGGAATTGATTCATTCAACTAAAATCCTTCAAGGTGGGGGTGGGGGGGGGAGCACAGTGTAATGACTGAAACAAGAAAAGAGTAAAAGGAAGTTGACAGCTATAGAAAAACAAAAAAAAAAAAGGAAATATGGGTAGGAAGGAAATTCCAGTGGTGGAGTGTCTGGGGAGTAAGGACTGGGCATAGTTGTTAGGACAGTTCCTGGGGTGTAGATATATTATGAGTAATGAGAATGAGAGAGCTGAGTGACATGGGAGAGTTGAGTGGAAGCGGTATGAGATGAGAGAGCTGAGTGGCATGGGAGAGTTGAGTGGAAGCGGTATGAGATGAGCCAGCTCTGGGGAGCAGAGAGCATTGTAGTAGTGGTGGAGAAGGCTAAAGAATGAGACAGAACATCTGTGGTCCAAATGTTGGAGTTTGTTAGGGAATAACTCCTGCCAGTTAGTGAGGTGCCCCCCCCCCCACTCTTTTTTATGCAATCTAGGATGTATGTATGTATGTATATAGCTGAAGCACTGACTCAGAGGTGATAGTAGTACTCTGATATAAATATTTTACAAATCCTGGTTGTATTCATGTCTTCATCTAGAATTTCAATCAGAGATTCTTCAATTAACTCCCAAATCAACTCTGCATGAGTTTATATCAATTTTGTTATTCTAAACCATACTATATCTTGGAGTTCTATTATTGGATCATTCCCTAATTTAAAAAGAAAACTAAAAACTAAAAAAAGCTTTAAAAAATTAAAATCAAATATAATAGCAAAACTTAGTGGATTTACTAAGTAGCGTGTGAAAAACCTCCCTTAAGAACCTTTCTCTCATATAAAATGCTTATGCCAAACTCATTAAAGATATCACATCTCCCTTTATGCATCTATGATCTTGCAAATATTTTAATCTTGTTATTAATACACCATTATCTGAGGCCATTTATTTACAGTTTATGCTAGCATCTGGTGGTCTATCTTATAGATGTTTCATTTTGTACCTACAATGTTCAGGTGTTTTATCTTATCAAATGAATTTTCCGATAGCAAATCATCATAAAAATAAAAGAAAATAGAAATAAAATTATCTTTGAGTTTATTTTGGAGTTCTGTATTTTAAATTCCATCCAGACTGTATGTATTTTCATTTATCTTATTTTTAATTACAAAAACATTAACACAAAAAAAAAAAAATAAATAAAATAAAATAAGTGAAAGATTTGTACATAAGATGGGAAATTAATCTATATCATTGGTATAACAGTGTAATGGCTTGAATGCCTTACTAGAATATCTTCAGGCGAGAATACTGCAATCATCATCATCATTTTAATGTCCACTTTCCCATGCTTGCATGGGTTAGGTGAGACTATGCTTAGGCAGAGTTTTCTACAGCCAGATGTCCTTCCTGACACCAACCCTCACCTATTTCCAAGCAGAGTATTAATACCCCAGTCTATCAAATAATGAACAGCCCATATATGCTATCATGGAGGGCTGCAAACAATACTGTATATGTAAAAGGTGAGACTTTTGTTTGCAATCTGTACACAACATGATGCAGCTGCCCTCATCTGCACCTCCTGCCGCGAAGTTGGTTCATCTGGGACACTTGACAGGAAGTGGTCCAGCTTTATTTTGAAGATACCTACATCCACCCCATGCAGGTCTCTCAGGTCCTTAGGACTATGTTGGCCTTCAGGAGGATAAAATGCACCACTGATATTTGAAATTGTCTTAAACTTGTAAGATCAATGCATTTAGAATTCAGATTGAAATTTGAAATTTTGTAGGCTGGAGTAGAAAACCCCCCCCCCAAAAAAACCAAGGAAAATAAACAACAAAAATATGCAGGAGGAAGATGAGGAATTTTAGAATGGTGTATTTCAAGGAAAGATTAGGAATGTGCTAATGTGAGATGAGTGTATTAATGATGGTGATTATTATATGTTAATATGTAAATGCATGTATAGGCTAGAGAATGTGACCAGGCGAGAGCATCTACCCTTAGCTGCTAATCTAAATGGGATCCTGTTATTGGCCGAAGTGGCGTATCACTACCATGTCTACTGCCACCATTTTTTTGAACACCATCAACACCAGCAATATCAACCACCACCACCACCACCACTACTATCACCAAACTATTTCTCATTGTTCTGAAATTGAAGTGTTTGAAATAATGGCTGTTATTGTTGGTTCGCTGGCTGTCCTAATTATTAGGCTTGGTTTAGGGATTACAGAGTTACTGGTTCAAACTTCCTAATATTACATGCATGTGTGCACTGCTTCCACCCACCCCCATTCACATTCACACTCACACACTACTATTCACATGCACACATCCTGCTACACACGTGAACACACACACATTGCCAAACACACACAAACATGCTCCCACACACATGTGCACACTGTTACACACAAACACGTTGCCCTCATCCACTTTCACACACATGCTGTCACACACTCACATACACACTGGCACACACACACACACACACAGAGCCACCACACATTGATGCATTGTTCTCCAGCACACTCATATTGCTATATTTATATATATATACTATTATACACTCATACATACATACTGCCACAAACAAATAAATGCAAAAATAAACTATATTTACATACATACTTCAGAAAATATGTCATACAAACAATTCCACGTACAGTTTTTGTCAATTCTTTTCATATATATTTCAAACTTACAATGATTTACAACTTCTTAACATTTTCTTTAACAAGACTCTGCCTTCTTAACAAAATCTCCCTTTGAAAAACTCTCCATAGCAAAACTATGTAGGCATTGTATAGTGAAGTGGTTCATTGCTTTTAGCAAAGGTGGACAGTGCTGTAAGATTGACAAATATTTTATTAGGTCAAAGTATCAAGATCAGGCTACTCTGTGGCATTTACACCATTGTAAAAGTAATAATAGTTGTTACTCTCTTTTTAGTCTTACTATCATGACTTCAGTGGTAGAATTTTCAAAATGAAGAACATAGGAAAAGTGTAGCAGAGAGTATGGGGCAGTGATTCTCAACCAGGATCCATATGACTCCAAGGGGTCCATATAAGAGTTTTGGGGTTCACACAAGCAAAATAGTGAAGTGGAGATTCACAGTAGTATGTGAAGTGTCCATGAAAAGATATTGTTTCAGATGTGACGGTACCCCAGCATTAGGGATGAAATGTAAAAGAATGAAAGAATGTATTTATTGCAAGAAACAGCTAAATTTCTTTCTCAAATGCTTTACATTGTCCAATTTATACAAGTGAATGTGTGATTACCAAAATAGGAATTTTGAAAGAAGTGTCTCTAAAACTAGTTTTTAAACATCAAATGGCTATGGGGCGGGGGCACCAGAATAGAATAGGAATCGACAGTCTATAAGTAAAAAATGGTTGAGAATCATTGATGTAGAGCAGTGGTTCCAAGACTTTATTGGGCTGCCGCTTCCTTGATACCCAGACCACATTCCTAGCGCCCCCACCCCAGCTAACAATCACAAGCAAAGACCTCTTTCTGAAGCAAATTCAAAGCAACTATATTTCACAAATAAAACCTAACCTAATGAACCCATTATTTTGTTGTTTCTACATGAATTGCTACCCATTATCACCCCACTTTTTACATGAATCACTACCCCACTATCGCTCCACTTTTCTTTAACACCACCCTTAGAACTTTCGACCACCCCCAGAAGGGCAATACTACCCACTTTGAGAGCCACTGTTGTAGGATAACTATGTTAGCATTGCATATTCAATGCCTTATACTTTTTTCTTTCAATACTGCTGAATTCAGTAAAAGCTGGTTCTGTTTTATTGCTATACAGCATCCACTCTTTACATGTGTTTCATATAGATTCTGATGTTTTTTTCTCAAAAAAAAAAAAAAAAAAATAGGCACAGCATAGCACCTATTCATGATGAAGTGTTGTGCACTTCCATCTGCAGTTTACTAATACATGCAAGCAAGCATACGTACATTTACATGCATGTGTGTGTGTGTGAGCACATGTATGTGCATATATTTACATGTGTGTGTGCATGTGTTTGTATGTATGTATGTATGTATGTATGTATGTATGTGTATGTATATATATATATATCATCATCATCATCGTTTAACGTCCGCTTTCCATGCTAGCATGGGTTGGACGATTTGACTGAGGACTGGTGAAACCGGATGGCAACACCAGGCTCCAATCTAATTTGGCAGAGTTTCTACAGCTGGATGCCCTTCCTAACGCCAGAGAGAGAGAGAAAGAGAGAGAGAGAGAGAGAGAGAGAGAGAGAGAGAGAGAGAGAGAGAGAGAGAGAGAGAGATCGAACAAAAACGCAATAGAAGGCATTAAAACGTTCAGACAGATGGATGACACAAAGGCAGACAAGAGAAACAACAATTAGAAGGACTGGCAAAAAAAGACAGGTCATTCTTGGCTTTCTTTCATCAGTCAAGTACCAGAAGTTACGACCATTTCGGACAGTTACACTTGAGATGGTTCGATCTGGTTGTCCCCAAAAAAGTTTAAGCTAAGAGCATTAGACCCCTTTGTAAGAAAGCTAGTGAATGTGTACAGCAACAAAGACGAAAGAAACAAACAAAAAAAAACCGGAGAACATGGTACACAATTATGAATGCAACATCAAGAAATAACAACAGGCGTCTTTCCACTGAGAACGATTCAAATTGAGCTGGCCTGTATGAAGTAAAAGCCTAAAGGCAGGAACATGGGAGATGGATACGAGACGTGTTGACGGTCTGCAGTCAGGCCAAGAAAGAAAGATCATGACTGGCCGGACACCGGTCACATGGAAGGAGGAGAGATGGGTAGGGGACAGCGGGATTGGAGGATTATATATTTACGTGTGTGTGTGTGTTTGTGTTTGTGTCTATGTGTGCATATATATATTTAGAGGGGGAAATGAAAATGAGAGACTCAGATTAGCAATGGAGGGAAACTTCTGACTTTGAATATATAAATGAGTTGTATTACATGTATTGAGTACTTTTTCCTCTCATGTCTACATTTTAACTCTTACATATGTATGTATACTTAACATTTTTTTGCAATGCAACACACACACATACAAGGAATTTAATATGATTAACAAGTCATGGAATAAGGAAGAGACTATGAGAAGGGACAAGGTTTATTTTTAAGCTCTCACCGCTCCTCATTAAAAGAAACAAAGAACAACAACAAAAATAAGCAAGTTAGAACTGTTTCGTCTTTCTCTCTGTGGTCATATAAAATGTCACTTCTCATCTGCCAGAAGCAATCATGCGGCACACTCACTGACTTACATTCCTACCTGTTCGTTAGCTACAATTGATTAGTTTCCACTGGCTTGTTTGCTGCAAACTATAATTTTTCACTTTTCATTTTACTTTTCCATTTTGTATTATTTTTATTTATTTATTGTTTTTTATGGTACAACAACAACAACAAAAAATAGTCTGTTTCAGTTTAGTTCAGACACTTGTGTGTGTTGTGGTTGTTTAGTCCTTGGTCAGTCTGGTCAGATGCATTCTACGTATGATCATTGCATGTTTTTGCATAGCAGAGACTATATTACCCAATGACTTCTCCCTTGTTTTAAGGTGGTAGGCATGATTTGAAGCAGCTTTGACTGCTATATCTAGCAGGTCAAGCAACTGAGGTGATGTTCCTTACCTGGCTTATGTTTGACGTGTATGTCTTTGTGTGTGTGTGTGTGTGTGTGTGTGTGTGTTATGCATCATTTACTTGTTTCAGTCATTGGACTGTGATCATGCTAGGATACTACCTTCAAGGGTTTAGTCAAGCAAATCTACCTCAGTACTTATTCCCGTTTAAAGTTTGATACTTACTCTAGTGGTTTCTTTTGTTGAACTGCTAGGTTACAGGGACATAAACAAACCAACACCAGTTGTCTAGTGGTGGAGAGTACAAATACACACACACAAATATATATATATGTGATGAGTTTCTACACAGTTTCCATCTACCAAATTCACCCACAGGGCATTGGTCAGCTCAGGGTTATGCATTGGAAAGAGTTACACAAGTTATTGTCATAAAAACATTCAGAGACAGGCTCCAGCTTCTGGCATAGAGGTGTAGAGCTTCTTCTCTCTGTTTTTTTTCTGTCTCTTCTATGATGGCCTATGCTCCTCAGAGTTGCCTGAGGTCATGCTACATTCATTCAGGTATTCCTGACTCACACACCTCTCCTCTTCCCATTGTTGTATTTAACTTCTCAGGCCCTATACTATTCACTTTGTACAGGCCTTCTGTCTCAGAACCCCTGGACTTTTGGAATCACCTCCCAAATCATGTTTTTTCTTCAAGTGTTAAATTCCAGTGGTTCATGAGAAATATCAGGTCATTAAGAATAAAATGTCTGATTTTGAAATAAAAGTTTATTTTACTTTATCTCAACAAAAAGTCATGCAGTTAATCAAAATATGCATCTAAATTATCGACACAGTTTTGCCATTTTATTGGTAGCTTATTTATGCCTGCAGTGAAGAATTCTGGAGAGCAAGAGGTGATGAAATCAGGAAAGGCTGTTTTTGCATCTTCTTCAGATTGAAAGTTTTTTCCTTGCAAAAAGTTTCCTAATGCCTGGAAAACATGATTGTCAGCTTGTGCAAGGTCTGGTGAACAAGGTGGATGACAGAGTACTTCCAAGTTCAGTTCCTGTAACTTGAGTAGCATTCTTTGTGCAACATGTGGTCAAGCATTGTCTTGCAAGAGAATCGGCCTGCTTCTATTGACCAATCTCAGTTGTTTAATTGCAAGTTCACTCATCATTTCATTCAATTGGTTGATGTATACATCTGTTGTAACTGACTTACCAGGTCTCATGAAGCTGTAGTGGATGACACCAGTGCTAGATCATCAAACAGATACCATTAGCTTCTTTTGGTGGAAGATTCTTTTTTGGATTGTGTTTTGGCACTTTGTCTCTATCCAACCACCATGCATAACACTGTTCCTGAAATTGAAAAATTCTTTTATTCAAAATAACAAAAAAAATAAAATAAAATAAAATAAAATAAAATAAATAAAGTATTTAATTGCTTAAAAAATATTGGTATTGTACCAATTCATCACTTACCAACTCATTGTTAAACCACCAATAATTAAGTTAATTATCCACCAACTTAATTAATAAATCAAAGATAAATTAATTGGTGCACCAGCATGACCGCAGCCACTTGGCTGAAACACATAAATAAATAAATAAATAATTATCAACTTAAAACTGACAACTTTAGTTCTTATTAACCTACAGCACTGGCAATTTCAGTTCAAGTCATTAACGCATAGCTATTTAAATTTCTCAAGTTGGTCCTTCAGAATGGATGAGTTTATTTTAAGGCAATGTGGCAAAAGAGAAGTTTTCACATAATGGCAGTTTGTGTACTTTTGATAAACTTAGTAAGGTCAACAATGACTTAACGTTTCACCATTGCAAACAAACAGGAAATGCTAATGGACAGCTTTATTTACATGTGGCTCCTATATGAGATGCTATTTGTCAACTATACACAGACTGTAGGCCCTCACTTGCTTCTGTAACCCCAAAAACTCTTCACAGAAGCTATGAACAATACCTTTCATCTTCTCAGTGTACCAGTTGAGTACTGAGGTCAATGTAATCAATCCCCAAATTGCTGGCCTTTTACCAAAATTTTAAACTACTACTACTACTACTATTCGTTGTCGTTGTTTAACGTCCGCTTTCCATGCTAGCATGGGTTGGACGATTTGACTGAGGACTGGTGAAACCAGATGGCTACACCAGGCTCCAATCCGATTTGGCAGAGTTTCTACAGCTGGATGCCTTTCCTAACGCCAACCACTCAGAGAGTGTAGTAGGTGCTTTTACGTGTCACCCTCACGAAAACGGCCACGCTCGAAATGGTGTCTTTTATGTGCCACCCGCACAAGCCAGTCCAGGGGCACTGGCAATGATCTCGCTCGAAAATCCGTTACCAGCGTCGCCCTGCTGGCACCTGTGCCGGTGGCACATGAAAAAGCATTTGAGCAAGGTCATTGCCAGTGCCGCTGGACTGGCTCCTGTGCAGGTGGCATGTAAAAAACACCATTTAAGCGTGGCCGTTGCCAATACCGCCTGACTGACCCTCATGCCAGTGGCACGTAAAAGCACTCACTACACTCTCAGAGTGGTTGCCATTAGGAAGAGCATCCAGCTGTAGAAACTCTGCCAAATCCGATTGGAGCCTGATGCAGCCCTCTTGTTTGCCAGTCCTGAGTCAAATCGTCCAATCCATGCTAGCATGGAAAGCGGACATTAAACGATGATTATTATTATTATTATTATTATTATTATTATTATTATTATTATTAAGGCAGTGAACTGACAGAATTGTTAGCTCACTGGGTAAGATACTTAGCTACATTTTGTATGTCTTTACTTTCTGAGTTCAAATTCCTCTGAGGTCAACTTTACGTTTTATCCTTTCAGGGTCAATAAATTAAGTACCAGTTGAGTACTAGGGTTGATGTAATTGACTTACTCCCTCCCTGCAAATTTCAGGCCTGGTGCCTTTAGTTGAAAGGATTATCATTATTACTACTAGCTGACCCTGTGCCGTCAGAAATTATGGTTAATTGTAGTATTTTATATATAAATAAGGTACAAAATAAAGTACATAATAATCACACATACAAACATTCGCATACTTCCCTTGTACACGCACACGCATATACTCAGAGTTGAAACACTGTTTGATTTTTCTTTTCAGCGTTGAATGTTCACCATCCCATTTCCATTGCACACACACACACACACACAAACATTGACATACCTCCCTTTTAGATACAGAGACATATACTCACACAAAGTTGAAATTCTGACTTTTTTCATCCTTTCCTTCATTATTCATCTATCACCCCTTCCTTTCTCATTCATATGTTGCAACAGAGAAAAACAGAAGATACACGATATGCTTTTTTGCCTCTTCCTTTCTCTCATTGCTATTACTTTCTCTCACTACTTCTCCTTCACTGAATTACTATTTTCTCTCCTCTCCCTTCACTTACGCTACTCTTCCTCCTGCTCTGTGATTTTGGACAAATATATATATATTTATATTTCGTATGTTTATTTTGTGTGCAAGATTCTTGATGTGGATATGTGTGTTGAAAGAAATACAATTAAACCTTGGGAGAGGCATTATGCCAGTAATAAACACACGCACTGGTTCAGTCCTTTATTAATTTATAAACAGTAGAGACAAGTTACTGAAGAGATTGCAAGAGTGCAATGAAATTATTTAACAAAAAAACTATATACTGTTTATAAATTAATAAAGGACTGAACCAGTGCGTGTGTTTATTACCGGCATAATGCCTCTCCCAAAGTTTAATTGTATATATATTTATATATATATATATATATATATATATATATATATATATATATATATATATATATATCATCATCATCATCATCGTTTAACGTCCGCTTTCCATGCTAGCATGGGTTGGACGATTTGACTGAGGACTGGTGAAACCGGATGGCAACACCAGGCTCCAATCTAAATTTGGCAGAGTTTCTACAGCTGGATGCCCTTCCTAACTGTAGAAACTCTGCCAAATTTAGATTGGAGCCTGGTAACACTACGCTCATTATTATATTACGAGATTATTAAGGCAGCAAGCTGGCAGAATCATTAGCAATACTGGGCAAAATGCTTAGTGGCATTTCAGCTGTCTTTACGTTCTGAGTTCAAATTCTGCCATGGTCAACTTTACCTTTCCTCCTTTCGGGTTCGATAGAATAAGTGCCAATCAAGTACTGGGGGTCAATGTAATCAACTAATCCCCTCCACCAAATTTCAGGCCTTGTAGAAAGGATCGTTATTACCACTGCCTTAGCAAAGGTGGAGGTGTTGTTTTCAGTCATGTTTGTTTGTCCGTGGTCAAGATATCTCAAGAACCTCTGGATAGATTCGGAAGAAACTTTCAGGGATGTTTGGTCTCATGACTGACACAAACTGATTAGATTTTGGGATCAATCTGGTACCAGACAAGGATTCTGGATTATTTTTCGTGTTTATTTGCTTAATTTTTAGAGAGTGGTCGAGTTCATTTTTAGTATTCTTGTTTGTGAGAGCAGTCGAGTTTATTTCAGATATTCTCATTTTAAATATCATCTCCAGCTAATTGTTGAGAGGAAATTGGTGTTGCTTTGGCAGAGGTTTGTGCTCTCTGAGTGCTCTTGTTATTGTTGTTGTTATTATTATTATTATTGTTGTTATTATTATTATTATTATTATTGTTGTTGTTGTTGTTGTTGTTGTTGTTGTTGTTGTTGTTGTTGTTGTTGTTGTTATTATTATCATTATTATCTTCATTATTTCTTCTAGGAGTCTGTTGACAAGGACTTAAGAGAATGGACTAAATATCCAAGGTAAGAGAGAATACATTTTTTTCTTCTAACTCTGAATTTGGAACTTGTTATTTAAATATTTCTAGTTGTATACATTTTTCAGCAAACTGCTTTCTGATAAAGCTAAGACAGATGAAGCAAAGAGGATTAAGATGACATTTAGATTATAACAATCTGCTGTTGTTGTAAAGTGCAGTATAATTTAAACGTGTGACTAAGCAGTTTGTTTCCCAATCACATGGGATCAAGCTCAGTCCAACTGCATGACACCTTGGACAGATGTTTTCTACTATAGCCCTGAGCTGATCAAAGGCTTGTGAGTGGATTTGGATTTAGTGGACAGAACCTGAAAAAAGCCTGTCACGTGTGTGTTTGTGTGTATATGGGTGTGAGTGTGCATAGATGTCTTATTATAGGCATCTCTGATGTGTATTAAATATACACTGTATTTTAAATGAATAATATATAGTCTGTTGACTAATTTTTTTCTCGCTAGACCACCGGTAGTAAATTGAATTTCTAAATTTTTTTTTGCTACCCTTAAACTTATTAATTATGATATATATATATATATATATATATATATATATATATATATATATATATATATATACATATGTCTATTTTCCATGAATGGTGTGTGAGTTTGAGTCACTTTGTCTTAATATTATGTGATACTTATAAATGAGCATCACTGTCATACAACACATGTCCATCATTTCCAGACTTCAGTGAAAACATCTGTTCATGGTAAAATATTACCATGCTTGGGAACAAGCTAGTGTTGGCAACAGAAAGGGCATCCAGCCGTAGATAATTTTATTTGACCCTTGTAAGCATAGAAAAGTAGATGTTAACACAATGATAATGATATCCATGGTCAAATATTTAAAATTTATTTATACAGCATGATCGTTACTAGCGTCGCCTTACTGGCACTTGTGCTGGTAGTACATGGAAAACAACATTTGAGTGAGGGAGTTGCCAGTGCCGCTGGACTGGCTCCTGTGCAGGTGACACATAAAAACACCATTTGAGCTTGGCCGTTGCCAGTACCACCTGACTGGCCCTTGTGCCGATGGCACATAAAAGCACCCACTATACTCTCAGAGTGGTTGGCATTAGGAAGAGCATCCAGCTGTAGAAACTCTGCCAAATTAGATTGGAACCTGGTGCAGCCATCTGGCTCACCAGTCCCCAGTCAAACCGTCCAACCCATACCAGCATGGAAAGCGGATGTTAAACGATGATGATGATGATGATATAAATATCATAAATTTAAAGAGTAAAGTCCCTATTCAGTCATGAATGACCATGGGATTGCACTTAGGAAGTCACCCTCTGAAGCACAAGTCTGGGCAAGGTTGATTATGGAAGACCAGCGGTTGCACATGCATACCAGCCTCCCCTGTCCATGCCACCAATGTTATCTAAGTGAAAGGTAAAGACTGATACAGCTTGGCACCAATGATATCGCTACTCATTTCTACAGCCGAGTGAACTGAAGCACCATGAAATAAAGTGTCTTGCTCAAGAACACAGCACACAACCTGATCCAGGAATTGAACTCACTACCTCATGATTGTGAGCCCAATGCCCTAACCACTGAGCCATGCACTTTTACATCATAAATTTACCTATGCTTAAATAATATAAATTTATCCATGCCAAAACAGGCACTGAAGCTTGGCGTAGTCTTCTGCCTAGCCAGCTCCTGTTGAACCATCCAATCCATGCCAACATGGAAAACAAACATTAAAGGATGATGATGATGATGATGATCCATGTCTTAATACTGGAAATTTATTTGTGCTTCAGTAATATAGATTTACTGATCTCCAAATATTTTACAACGTTTGGATGAGATCTGTGTGTAGTTGTCAACATGTTGTTGTTATCGTTGGCACTCCATCGCTTACGACGTCGAGGGTTCCAGTTGATCCGATTAATGGAACAGCCTGCTTGTAGAATTAATGTGCAAGTGGCTGAGCACTCCACAGACACGTGTACCCTTAACGTAGTTCTCGGGGATATTCAGTGTGACAAGGCTGGCCCTTTGAAATACAGGTACAACAGAAACAGGAAGAAAGAGTGAGAGAAAGTTGTGGTGAAAGAGTACAGCAGGGTTTGCCACCATCCCCTGCCGGAGCCTCGTGGAGCTTTTAGGTGTTTTTGCTCGATAAACACTCACAACGCCCGGTCTGGGAATCGAAACTGCGATCCTATGACCGCAAGTCCGCTGCCCTAACCACTCGGCCATTGTGCCTCCACAGTTGTCAACATACCTGCTCACAAAGGTCAAATTTAGGCATGGTGCTTAGTAATTTTCTGCAAAATTTATTCTTAATTTCTTTTAAGTGATCTTACTTTTGTGGAGAAGTTGCTAACGATTACCATTAGGATTTTGTTTTCTTTCTCCAACTAAAAGGCAAATACAGACCAGCTTTCCAGGGTTGCTTCTTCTTTGTACTATAGGAAACTATGTTCCATTTTGTGATATTTAACTGCAGCAAGGTGGCGAGCTAGCAGAAGCGTTAGCATGCCAGGTGAAATGCTTCGTGGTTTTTCGTCTGTCTTTACATTCTGAGTTCAAATTCCACCAAGGTCGACTGTGCCTTTCATCCTTTCGAGGTCGATAAATTGAGTACCAGTTGTGTACTGGAGTCGATTTAATCGATTGCCCCCCCCCCCCTCCCGCAAAATTTTAGGCCTTGTGCCTAGAGTAGAAAAGGATATTTTAGTGCAGCTAGTTGACCTGGATTAGTGAGAGCTAAGTGTATTGGCCATGAGTGATAGTACAGTGAATTATCCTGTGGTATTCACATACAGCTAGGTGGACTGTTGAGAGCTAAGTGGGATGTGTTTTGAAATAGAATACAATGTACTACATTATCTGGTGACATCTATTTACTTCTAGGTCATTTGAACTATTGAGAGTTAAGTGATTTGGTAATGGGTATGGGGCACTTGTGAAAGAACATGATATACCAATGTTTTGTCTTCTTCGTTTTTAATTTTTTTCGCTGGTTTATTCAAAGCCTATTGTCTCTGATTTTTACTGAGATTTTGTATATGTGTGTGTGTATGTGTGAACACACTTGTAAGTGCAAATGAGAAAATCAAATTCTGTAATCTTTAAACACGCTCTGAAGGATTGTAACAATATCATAATGCATGTTATTTCAAAGCTCCACTTATTGTTGCACTTACTATTTCATGCTAATCTTTTAATGATTTTAACTAGGAGGACCCATGAATATTTCATGGAATTAATGGTAAACTTATTGGGTTATTTCTGAAAACTTTATCCAAAAAACCTGATAGTGTAGCCCGTGTTGTGTCTGTATCAAAAGATAGTTGCTCATCTGCTAATTATTGAAAAGTGAAGGAAATTGGAATATGATGATTACTTAATGCACTTTATATACTTTATGCACAATTTCATAAACTTAATACACCACTTTCCCCTCTTTCTCTCTTGCTTTACCTTACCTTCTTTTTCTCTCCTTTTTCTTTCGCTCTTCATCTTTCTCTTCAACTAATCATGTGAAAGCGTTACAGGCAGGTTAAGTAACAATGAGAAAAAACTCAGTTCAAAAAAGAAAAATTATACATTTCATTTACCCCCCCCCCCCCCCCTCTTCCTCCCCAAATTTGATCAACAAGTTGATGACACAATTGGTTCTCTTTCTCTAATCAAGAGGCAAACACATGCCAGCTTTTCTGTCTTGTACAAGCTTTATTCCTATTCAAATTTCAATAAGTCAACCCTGCACGATTAAGAGTGTTCTAACTGTGATTAATCCATAAATTTTTTAAGACAAAATGTATTCAAAACTACATTGTCCTATGTCTCTTATCTTATAGAGTAATTAATGCATCTTAAATTGGGTCCAAGTTTTTCAAAACTATTATTGGACATTCTCAATTTTTGTTCAAGATGAAAATAAGTTAATATGCAGTTACTGACTGGGGAGAATTTAACACAGAAATGTTTGAGGACAATTTCAATGGAATTGGTGGTATGAATGGTAATAGAAAGCATAAAATTGGTTGGAATTGATGAAACTGTTTTTCTTATGCAGTTGGTAGGATGGGTCTGCATCAATGGATATCCAGAGGAGTGGAGCACAGCACAGAAAAGATATTTCCCTGTATAGGGACCTGTGATGAATTGGATGCATGTGTCAGTAAAGACCAAGTTAAAGGTGATGGAAAATGCATTCATAACATGGGGTGTACATGAAACAAATTTTGTGGATCATGTTGACATTATCCATAGTCAGTCTATTCAATTGCTTTGGAAGAGGGCTAAAGAGAAATTAAGGAATCAAAGATGTGCTAACCAGATGTTTTTCTAAATTATAAACGAAGGAGTTAATGTGGAGAGAGAATGACTGCAGTAACAAACATTTACAAGTGTTCTCTGTGTTCTTACACATGATGATAGATTAATAAGATAAATTCTTAATTAACCTAAATTACATAATTACCATAAACTGTATTAATTTTGATTTGTATTGTTGAAATTTGAATTGGATAACAATCACTTAAAAGTGTTCTCCGTTTTCTTGTGCATGGTGTCGGACAAGTATCGATTAAAATTCATAATTACCCCAGATAGTATTGTTATCATAAATTGTATAAAAATTGTTTTTAATTTGAAATAATATGTATTGTATTGTGCTAAATTTTGTTCATTTTTCATTCGTATTGTTCTCTATTTAAATCTGAATATTACTGCATATGCAAAAATTGAAAATTTGAATCAGTCATCTCATCATAGCTTTGAAAAATTTCTGATTTGGTTCCTGATTTCTGGGATACTCTTAAAACAAAGTAAATAAAAAATAAAAATAAACTATTACATACTTTATATAACCTGTCAATTAACCGTCCTTAAGGCTAAAAATCTTATGGACACAAACAGGTGATTAAATCAATCCGAAGGCAGTGAGCTGGGAGAATTGATAACTCAAACAAAATGCTTAGCAGCATTTCTTCCAGTTCTTAAATTCTGGGTTCAAATCCCACTGAGGTCAACTTTGCCTTTCATCCTTTCAAGACTGATGGAATAAAAATACCAGTCAAGTACTGTGGTTGGTGTAA
>NC_142933.1:26158580-26206080 GCF_046866305.1 Octopus bimaculoides
TGGCCACAGTCAAAAATGACTGAAACAAGTAAAAGAGTAAAAGAGTAGACAGTGTGCAGAGCAAATGGATTCTACAAGACCGAGCCTTCTTATGTACACTGTTCAGATAAACATTTTATTTGTAGAGTTATGAAACCCTCTTATTATGCTCTGCAGAGTTAAGGATCTTACTTAGAGCCATAAGGTGATACCTGCAATAAGGTACTACTTTGGCCTTGAGGCTAAATGTCCAGTAGATTATTAGTTAGGTTAGTTTATTGCTAGGAGCGATGACTGAGTAGACCTATGATCAAATGTTTTCTCGTTATGACCACCATGCCATTTTTAGTATGCTATATAAAGTGTCCTTTCTTTGTTTAAGATAGTAAAATTCAATTTGAGGGACACCTTGCTTCTATTTCTAGCCAGTCAATTGATCACGTGCTGGTACTCACTTTAAGTTATAAAGGAGATTAAGTTGCTATTTCTAGCAGATTGAACGACCATTTAAAGACTCTTTCATTGGCTTGAGATTTTTAAGTCCTTATCGGTATTAGGGGTCAGTTGCGGCCCTAGAATTCCTCAAGTGTTACTGTCATTGCAGTGGTTTCTGCTTTACCAAAATTTCTGCAGTCTCGATGATGATGCTGCAACAACTGCACATTACAACTGATGCTACCAGAAACAGTGTCGTAAGTGATTCAATGCAGTATTTGCTACAGAATCAGCTGATGCAGTAATGACGTCAGGGTGGGGCTTCATTCATCTTTATCACTTTTACATGGTGGGTGTAGTAGTCTGCATGTAGTGTATGAAGTGAATATGGTGTGTGTGTATAGTGGATGTTGCATTATTATGTGGGAGATATAGTGGTGGTGATGATGCATGTAAGAAGTGGGTATGTGTGGTGGTGGAGGTAAGGTGCATAGTAGTGGGTGTGAATTAAGGTAGTTAGGGTGGTTGTGTGTGATGTTGTTTAGCCTCAGGTCAACCTTGATTGAAGATATGTATGATCAGAAGTATTCCAGAAATGACCATCCTGTCGTTTCTGTATGTGCACGTAACCTGGGACTGTATTATTAAACATGTCCTTTTTTTTTTTAAAGACACTACCATGTAATTTGAGGGTGATTTGACTGCTATTTCTAGCAGTTTAAGTGACTATGTGGAGGCTCCCTAATTGATTCATAGAGGTGTGTGTATGCAGTGATGATGGTGGAGATGGGGTGACTGTAGTGCTGGTTGGTGTGGGGATGTGTGTGAGAAGATGGTGCATGTGTTGGTGTTGGGAAGTGGATGTGGGAACTGGTGCTGGGTTGCATGAAAGGTGATATTTGTCATGAGAACAAGGGAGGAGCAGTGCAACAGCTGCATATCTGAAAAATGCATCACTAATACAGACAGCATAAGCAACTGCAAAATATGCATTTGAAAAAGTTGTGCAACAAGAGACTGGTCTGACGCAAGCATAAACAAATGCAGGTAGACAGAGATACAGCTATAGACAGGCTAACAAAGGTACAAACACACATGTACACAAACACACAGGCATGATTGCAAGCAGACGCATGGGCAAATATGCAGACAAATAGACAGATAGGGCAGGCATTTGGGTAGGAAAGCAGACACATGGGAAGGTGTGCATGATGACACATGTAAATGCTTACAAGGTGCAGGGATAGATGTAGGGACAAAAAGAAGGATAGAAATATAGATAGGCTTAGAAATTTAAAAAATTACCAGACTGACAGATAGAGAAGTCGGTAGATATTCAGATAGATAAGTAGATATACAGATAAATTAGGGCTGTGAGATATGAAGCGTGATAGATAGATGATATGTAAACCTATAGACAGATGACGAGTAGTCAGACAGACAAATATATGGACTGGTAGAGACACAGATAACATGTGGAATGTCTGACAGATTGACAACCTACAGACCGATAGACAGATGACATATAAATATACAGACCACATGTAGTCAAATAGTCATGTAGACCAACAAACAGACAGACATGCAAGCAAAATACAAGCATACAGACTAAGACACAACTATGTAGACCCACGGCTATGTAGACTGACAAATCAGGCATGTAGACAAACAGACATGTAAACTGACAGACAAAAATGTAGACCATGAGACAGCATGTAGACAAACAGGTATATAGGCCAACAGATAAGCATACAGACAGATATATAGACAAACAGGTATGTAGACTGACAGATAGACATGCAGACAGACATGCATATAGTCTGACGTGTAAACTGACTGACAGACAGACAAACAAATGGATATGTAGACCAACAGTTAATCAGATATATAGTCAGGGTGGTAGGTTACTTCAATAAAAAAATGAGTGAATAAATATGGAATATAATGTTTTCTCATAGTAAATGAATGTAGTAACGTATCATTGGGATCATTTGTAAAAGGTCAAGCTCAGAGAGGCTGAAGTATAAAGTTGGCCCTGGTTAGATTTGAACTAAGAATGGAAATATAAATAAGACTGATGATATGAAGCATCAAGTTTGTCCAGCTTTGTTTTTTAACCTCTGCCAACATTACTGTCTTTTGAGATAATAATAATCCTTAATACACTCGAGCATCTGTAAGAATATCTATGTATGTAACTGAAACACTATCAGCTCATTTCACTACTTGTCACACTCTCCCTAAATAACTCATACCTTGCACTGCCTTTTACCGCTTCTGTGAAGGAATTAGATTCAAGCAACTCCTATCTTGCTCTTTCTCTTACACCAACCACTTCTCTGATGGGATATGAAGTATAAGAGAAAGTTGTTTTCTAGAAGACGAAAGAGTATTGTTTGGTATGCCTGCTATATCACTGTCTAATGGTATTTCCTTTCATGTAAAGTGGTTTGGTTTCAGTGTGTGTCAAATGATCTAGATGTTTGACAAGAGAGCTTCAATATGATCTGCTGGATTTTCTACTTGATCTGCTGGTTCTCCCATAAATCACACTCCAAATTTTCCATAAATCACACTCAATTCATCATCATCATCATTTAACGTCCGCTTTCCATGCTAGCATGGGTTGGACGATTTGACTAAGGACTGGCAGAGTTTCTACAGCTGGATGCCCTTCCGAATGCCAACCACTCCAAGAGTGTAGTGGGTGCTTTTACATGCCACCAGCACGAAGGCCAGTCACACGGTACTGGCAACGGCCACGCTCAAAAAGGTGTTTTTTACATGCCACCTGCACGGCAGCCAGTCCAGTGGCACTGGCAACGACCTCGCTCGAATGATTTTCTAACATGCCACTAGCATAAGTGCTAGAAGGCGACTCTAGTAACGATTATGCTCAAATGGTGCTATTTACGGGCCACTAGCATGGAAGCCAGACAGCTACTCTGGCAATGAACACGCTCAGACAGTGCTGTTAGTGCTCCACTGGCGCAAATGCCAGTCATCGAATATGGTTCAATTACGATTTCGGTTCCGATTTCACTTGCCCCAACAGGTCTTCGCAAGCAGAGTTTAGTGTTCAATGAAGGAGAGGTTGGCATGGGTGCCAGTCGTCGGATTCGGTTCAATTTCGATTTCAGATTTCAAATTTCAAATTCCGAATTCACTTGCCTCAACAGGTCTTTGCAAGCAGAGTTTTTAGTATCCATTCAAATATATTAGATAATCCTGATAATCCAGAAAGTTGGTATGATCATGACTGGAATACCTTTTGTCATAGGCCTGTTCAGTTAAATGCTAACAATGACAACCAAGTTTATTTCAAGCAAGTGAGAGAAAGCCTCTGCATTTTCATTTGACCTGCTAAGAATAACAGCCACATTTTATTCATATCACACCCTATTAGAATTAAATATACTGCATAAATACACAAAACAATGAGATTATAGTATATGTAAATAAAGTATTATTTAGTATTGTTAAGTAACTTGATGAAAAATAACAAAACCATTTATTGATTTGAGTAGGAACTCAGATTTAGCCTTTAACGGTTTATTGAACAAGCCATTAAAGACAAAACTTAAGTCTCAGTCAAATCAATATTAGCTTACATAATCTTTATTTATTATCAATCAATCACCATTATTGCAACTCGGAGAAACTGCCTGAAAACATGAAAGATGAATTTGATCTCAGTATGATTTGAACTCAGAGCACAGAAATTCAGAACAAATACTGTAAGACATTCGTTCCAACACTCTAATGACTCTGCCAATTTCCCTATAAATAATGGGTTTTTTTATACTTCTTTTATTTTTCAAAATTAAGATAAACAAAGTTCTTTTTTAATCTAAAAATATACTCTCCTTCATTTTCTACAATGATCTTCCATCTATCTGGTAGTCTTCCAAAATTCACTTGTCCATGATGAAAAGTTCTCCTACAGTATTGTTCTGACCTCGTCTACAGAATTCATATATTTTCCGTCCAAATGATTTTGAAGACTGCAGAATAAATGATAATCAGATGGGGCAATGTCTGGCGAATATGGTGGGTGGGGCATCATTTCCCATTCAAAGTGCCCCAGCCTTTGGAATGTCATCCTTTCTATATGTGGCTGAGCATTATCCTAATGGAAGAACACCTTTCTTCTTGAAACCAAAGATGGTCGTTTTTCTTCTAGCACTGACTTAAGCTGCTCAAGCTGCTCACAGTAGATCTCCTTTGTTACCATTTGGTTTGGGTTTAAAAGTTCAAAGTGGATTAAACCTTTCATACCCCACTGAACAGATAACAACACCTTATATGGGTGCAGACCTTCTTTAGCCTAGGGTGCTGGTGTTTCTCCTTTCCCTACCCACTGATTTCAGAGTGCAGAGGAACTGGAGATTGGAAGGAGCCAGTTAATATTGTGAATTAAACTACATGTCTGTTGGAACACATGTATAAAGGATGACCACTAGGTGGACATCCAATATGCTAGAAAGAGGTCACCAACGACCCAACCACAAAGAAAAATAATGTTCTCCAGAAAAATTTCGCAAAACACCAGAACAGGACAAAATGAGAAATATAAAATAAAGAATTAGCTGTATACTGCAGTTTCGAACATTAACGTTTTACTTATGTAATGACATCCGTGTTCTCGTCAGCACAGCCGTTCTAGAATCAATATAATTTGCAGGACTATACACGAATTGTCTTCATGAAATAAGACTTGCACATAGTTCTACCGATTACATTGGGGTTTATTTTTCAAAATGCCTCAGCTCTGGTGTGCCAAATTCCAGAAACAATTCTGTAGAGAATAATTCACTTCAGTATATGGTGCCGGCTGGAGAACATAACTATTTAAATTATTATTTATATAGATAGGGTGATAAATTGACTATTGATTCAATTTAAAACCAAGTGGCCTAGCATATAAAAAAATCTGAAAATTCAGAAAAAATTGTATTACACGTGTATAAGGGATGACTACTAGGTGGACATTTAATATGCTAGAAAGAGGTCACCAACAACCCAACCACAAAGAAAAATAATTTTCTCCAACTAGAACAGAATCAACGGGAACAACTGAGAAAGAAGCTAAATATGGACGATTATCTGTGGAAACAGTTGACATAATAAAAATAAAGAGGAGGAGAATGTTAATCTGTTGGACTGGTTAATATAACTAAAATTGAAACATAATTGGAACAGGCTGGATAGAAGCAATTATATGGGAACTGTCAACAAAGTTGGATTGTACAGTATGTGGAACGCATACAAAATAGCTGGCCAGCCAGAAATTTGATTGATGCAATTAACTAATGAACAGTGAAATAACCGCAGTAGTAATTACAGTGAAATGATGCTTAATTAAAGAACTGTTAAAATATCTTGATGGTGAACTTATTTATGTGTACATGTTAGTTTACATATATGTGTGTGTGTGCCTGTGTGTATATGTTAATATATTTTCATATGTGTATTTACATGTACTTGGAAGTTTGCTTATATATATATATATATTTTTTTTTTTTTTTTTTTTTTTTTAAAGTTTCAGCTCAGAGCTGCGGCCATGCTGATGCACCACCGTGTATATAATACAAATACATATGTGAATATAGATTTTAGTTTGAATTTGTGTATATACATGTGGATGGGTGTGTATACATATGTGTTTGCACTCGCGTGTGTATGTGTGTTTGTGTAAGTTTGTCGGTGTTTGCATGTATGTGTATAAACACAAAATCTAAATCCTGTAAAGTCAGTCAGACATGTTTTAACATGCCTTACAGCTGTACTCTCCTTTATTATTTCTACCAAATGTTTCTTATAGATTTAGTAAATATTTCACTGCAATAGCAGCAGCAGCAGCACTCATTCACTGGTCAGTACATGCACCTGCTTTTACTAAAAGCTCAAAGTTCAAGTAGATAATGACCACTGCCACCACAAACAACAACAACATCTGTGCCGCTCATGTTTCAGGAAACGATCAATTGATACCAATGCTCAAAATAGATGTTGCCATTTTACAGTAATCCCTTACCATATCGTGGTTCACCTATCGCTGTTTATTATTTAAGCTTAAGTCAATTCCTCCGTGATGTTGTTTAGCATTTATAATAAAATAAATATATACAAATTATAGAAATGATAAAAAAAAAATACTGTTTCTACTTTGTAGATTTTCACCTATCGTGGGGTTTTTTGGAACGTAACTCCCTTGATAATCAAGGGATTACTGTATATATATATATATATATATATATATATATATTCACACACACACAAACACACATATAGATATGGTGATGCAAACAAGAAAAATAGAACTCAGAATATGAGTATATATATATTTGAAGCAGCAGACTGACTCAACAAGGGCTGAGAGTTTCATTATATACGTTTTAATAATTCGCTAGAGTTACAGAGTGACTTAAGCACTGAGAGTTCCATGCATTGGTACTTACCAATACATGAAACGTTTGGCCCTTGTGCCACTCTGTAACTTCTATCGATTATTAACACACACACACACACACACACATGCACATACACATTTATATATTTACTCATGCTTGCATTTATGTATTTGCTTTGGAAAGATTCTTGATGTGAAATCGTGTGTTGAAACATATTGTATTTTGGGACAGTCATATTTTGCCAATGAAACACATGCTCTATATATTTGGTCTTCACTTCAGTTTTATTATTATTATTATTATTATCATTATTATTATTATTATTATTATTATTATTGTTATTATTATTATCATTATTATCATTATTATTATTAAGGTAGCGAGCTGGCAAAATCATTAGCACGCTGGATGAAAATGTTTAGCAGTATTTCGCCCATCATTACATTCTGAGTTCAAATTCCATCAAGGTCGATTTTGCCTTTCATCATTTTGGGGTCAATAAAATAAGTACCCGTTGAATACTGGGGTTCATGTAATCAACTTGTCCCCTCCCCCAAAATTGCTGTCTTTGTGGCAAAATTTGAAACCATTATTATTATTATTATTATTATTATTATTTTAGTTTCTTTGTCAAAGCTCTATCATCACACATCCTGTAACCTCGTCAATGACTCAATATCCCATCTGTCTCCTCCTGTTCTACTCATTCCATTCATACATATCACAGAAAGACAAAATGGACTAAGCAGAACAAGAAGAGACAGGTGGGACAAAGAGTCACTGAAGAGGTCACAGGATGTGTGACAAATGAGCTTTGAAAACGGACCTAAAATAATAATAATAATAATAATAATAATAATAATAATAATAAAGCTGAAGTGAAGGCCAGATATATAGTGCATGTGTTCAGTTGGCAAAATATGACCATATCCATATGTATGTTCATACACACACACACATACACAAACATACATGCATACACATATATGCACACACACACATATATATACACATACTTATATGCACACACACATACACACACACATATACATATATGCACACACATATATACATATATGCACACACATATATGCACACATATACATATATGCACACACACACATATATATACACATACTTATATGCACACACACATACACATACACACACACATATACATATATGCACACATATATACATATATGCACACATATACATATATGCACACACATACATACACAAACACATGCACACACACACATACATACACAAACATATGCACATACACACACACACACACACATACACACACACACACACACACACAATGTTTTAACTAATAATCTATTCTTCAAATACTTCTAGGTTTGATAAAGTAAGTACCAGTGATATACAGAATAAACTTGACTGTAACTTCTCACATTTTTAGTTTAGCAAAAATCATAATTATTATTTTATATTTCAGGGTTTTCAAAAGTTTTAGGCTCAAATCTGCTACAAGCATTTCATTATGTATTCTACATTATCCAATGTAACCAACCTGGTTGCCAGTAATTGTTACTTGCAGGGGCGGACTGAGTGTATTACTGGGCCCCTTTGAATGTGTCTTTCAGTAGAGTTAACATGTAGAGTGCGGGCCCCTTAGAGCTCCGGGCCCTTGGGCAGTGCCCGATTGACCGACGGCTCAGTCCTCCCCTGGTTGCTAGGAAATGTTAAGTGAAAGGTCTCTTTCACTTATACATATACATAAATACACAATAAATAAGAATATATATATATGTATATATATATTAAACGATATATATATATATATATATATATGGTGATGCAAGCAGGAAAATAGAACTCAAAACATGAGTAAATATATAAATGTCTGTGTGTGTGTATGTTAATAATCAATAGAAGTTACAGAGTGACACAAGGGCCAAACGTTTCAAGCATTGGTAAGTACCAATGCATGGAACTCTCAGTGCTTAAGTCACTCTGTAACTCCAGCCAATATGTGTGTGTAGTGACCCATCTAGAGTGTAGGATCATTGAACTCTGTATCACTCATCTGCTTAACACTAAGGAACTGAATCTAGACTTAAAAGACCAGTAAAGGCTTCTATAACATTTCCTATATGTTGTTCATATTGTAGTTTTTTAGCCTCAGATCAGCACTGATCAAGGAAACTTATAATCAAAGACATTCCGGTTGCAACTACATAGTCTTTCTTTCCTTTTTTCAGACACACTGTATTCAGGACTAGATATTCCAGTGTCTTTCTTTTAAAGTGGTTGTATGTGATTTGAGAGAATTTTTTCTATCATTAGCATACTAATAGAATGCTCCTATGTCTTAGTCTTTTCTCAATATATATGTAACTTCACTACTCTAATCCTTAAATCCTGAAAGTCTTACATAGTTTTCTATTTCCTGCTGAGTCAACACAACCTAATTGTCATTTCAAGCTGAAGTCAGTTGACCTCACTAATCTATCTCATTAATCCACCAATAATCCTGGTAAGCCGACAACCTACACTCAACTAGAGCCTCGTTTCAAGAGGAAGCCGATTCACTTCACAAATTCCCCGCTAATATCCTCGTAACCTATATTCAGCCTGGTGGACTGAGCTGTTTGAGAGTTAAGTATCTCGGTCATAGATACTACATGGTTGTCAAATGACAGGCAATTATAAATCAAGTAGGTGACCCCCATGGCTAGTTATCCAGTACCATATTGACTCATTTCTTCCCAATCTAAGTCACCTTTCTAACTTATTCCATGTAATGGTGTGAGATAAAAAAAGGCAATTGTCAACCTTGTGAGATCAGAAGACATGTGGCCAAATTGTTGAAGCGCTACACTCATGATTGCAAGATTGTAGTTTCGATTCCCAGACTGGGTGGTGTGCTGTGTTCTTAAGCAACACACTTCATTTCCTATTGCTCCGGTCTACTCACCTGTTAATAAGTAACCCTGTGACAGGCTGGCATCCCTTTCAGTCACTTATTTGGCATTGAAACTGGGTAACCAATCCTATGAGTCCTCAAACTCAAGACAGTAATATCCAGAGGTTGATGATGATATACGATCAGAAGTATCCATTCATTGATCAGTGCTATTTAATATGTTTAGTCAGGAGGTGTTTCAGCTGTGAGCCTCTTCCTTTAGGTTTTCAAATGAGGTATCTTTATTTCCCTGATGGCAAACTAAGCCAAGGCAATGTAGAAAAATAAAGTGCCCTACCTAGAAACTCAACCATTTCACCACCATCTCTATATTGATGTTATATTCGCATCATCCAACCTCAATAACATTATCACTACAACATTACAAGACAATAAGGGGCTTTCTACAAGGTCGTTTGACCTGCAAGAAATAGCATCTAAATTTACCTCAAGTTATAACTTACTGTCTTTGGCATAACTAAAGATATGTGCCCACCCTCACATGTCTGATTTTGTTTCTTTTTAACTTTCTGAAAAATACATATTTTTTAATGAAATTTTCCAGAGATACATTTTAAAAGGTGTAGATTAAGGCTATATTAGAATTTGTTGTGAAACTTTTTTTTCCCAGAGGGAGTTTCAATAATTTATGCACCTCAACTTTCTTTCCTCATGTGTTTTGATAAGGTGTGTGAAATATCCACAGTCACCATTTTTTCCACATCAAACTCATATATAATCGTAATCTACCCCATATGAAACGTGTCTGTTGAAAATTTTATTGAAAAAAATATTCATTTTCCAGGAAGTCATGAGAAAACAAAATCTGTGTTGGTGGCACACATGTAGTTATGTCCTCATCTTTAAAAACAAAAAAGACATTAGAAAATAGTTCAGATCCCATTAGTATTATGCATGAAAAAAATTTTCACAGTTGGAACACCTATGATCGTAGTCAGTCTTCTCAATCAGAGCTAGCCTGTTGTTAAATAAAACAAAATAGAAAAGCTTCTCACAGACCATTGTTTCCTTTCGTATGGTTTTTTTATGTCCTTTTTACACATACAATCACAAATGTGTGTGTGTGTGTGTGTAATTAAATAAATTGTTATGTGTGCTCTTTCCTCCCATGGCCTTCGGATATATTTCCCATAAGAAATAGTTCAAAGCATGACTTTTAGGATTCGTTCATTTATCCTTTGGTTTATTTCCGTTACACTATTTTTGTTTTATATTGAAATTCCCCCTCACTTCCACCATATGTTTAGTTCTCCTTCCTCTCTCGTTACTCTTTCTATAACTCATTCAATGTTTCTATTAGTTTTATATTTTTACTAGCAGAGGTACCTGGTGTTGCTTGAGATTAAAACTGCATACTTTGTATATCTGCTACATATGTGGGAAGTTCTGTCTGTGGGTGTGTTTGTGGAGTTGTTAGCTAACTCCTCCTACATCGTTTTACTGATTTTAATGAAACTTGACACGTGAGTAGAGCTCATGTCTGGAAACCTCATGGCATACTCAGATTGTTGACCAAATCGATAATAGGGCCCCTAGAAGGGAACCTTATATATATCTAATATATTTCATTTTAAAAGTCAAGGGAAATAACCCATTCGCCCAGATTTTAACAGTCAAGGCAAATAACCCATTCATTTTCCTAAGTCATTTGGTATAAATCAAATTAAGTATGCTTATTTCTTCGTATTTGAACTGTTAGAGTTATTTTCACAATTTATCCAGTACAATCCTTAAACAAGTAAATAGTATTTTCCTAAACAATAGATCCACTTATTTCAGTTAGTGACTTATTCACGAATATACCAACACTAGCACCGCTGAGAGTAGTATTCTCTGGGAACACACAAAAGCCCTTTCCAGAGTTATTTACTTTGAATTGTTATTATCTCATATTTGATGAGTCTGTTATTACGTAACACGCTTCACGATTTTAGTATACATACCTTATTAGTATTTCCTCCTAAGTTCTATATACCCTGGAAACGCATTAAAGCTCTTTTCGAGACTACTTTATTTGAATTCTTACAATCGGGTAACTAATTTCATATTAAATAATTGACTTCATAATTTAGGTATTGATAACTTATTGAGAATTCTTAAAAACAAGAACCTGTGTAAGACAGTTCGGTATTTTCTGTAAATGCACAAAAAGCGTTTTAAGGGCTACATACTTTATATTGTTGTTAATGGATTAGCGAAACAGTTATGAGAACGGAACCAAGGGATAAGCCCTGCTTTCCCGGGAATTACCGGGTATGTCAGTTAGCATACATATACATATATATATATATATATATATATATATATATATATATATATATATATATATATATATATATATATATATATTACAGTTATGTTGAAACAGGTGATAAGGGAAAGTGCCACATTGACGACAAAACATTTGTAGCGTAAATTTTAAAGCTTTGCAAAAATGACAATTTGAGTTTAGCACACCAATTTGGACAGAATTATAATTTTTATAAGAATGAGATGGACCATGTGAACAATGAATTTGTATGTAGTCTGTTTCTGAGTGCTATTCTATTGGACCTCTGTGTAATCTGACATACCAAACGTTGTTTTAATGTTTCAGTATTTGCTGATCTTGAGAAAGTCTCATCACCTTTCTCTCTTGAGACTCTATTTGACGTACTGCAGCATGGCTTTGCTGATCTTGGGAAAGTCGCATCTCCCTTCTATCTTGAAACTCTATTTGACGTGCTGCAGCATGCCTTTGCTGATGCTGAGAAAGTCTCATCTCCCTTCTATCTTGAGACTCCATCTGACGTGCTGCAGCATGCTTTTGCTGATCTTGAGAAAGTCTCATGTTCCTTATCTCTTGAGACTCTCGCCTTGGGTTTTCTGCACTTCTCCTTGCTTGATAGGTGTTTCTGAAGAGATTACGTTTTATTTTTGGTGGCATATTCTTTTTCGATATTGTAAACAAAAAATTATGAACAAAGAAAAAAATATACATTAATCTCTATTTTGTAAACAGTTGTATGCATGTAGTATATCTGTATTTTTGTATGCAGTGTAAATTAACCAAATATAAGTAAATTGTAAATACCTTGCAACTGCTGTGGTAATTATGAACTGGTAATTGAACGGTAGATGTGTATTTTTATATACCTTGGATGTGCCACCTAATTGTTCTTTGTGAAGAGTTTCACCTCCAGCCGTTCTCGTCACATACGTTTGTGTAGATGTGTGTGTTTAATAACGTACGTAACGAACGTGCAAACACCCACACACTCACAGACACATACACATTCATATACAAAATGTCACAATACACACACATACACTCTCACATACAGTCACATATATATTGTAAGAGAGACAATGCAGACATACATTCTAGCGTGTCAGTCGTCACATATGTATATGTATATGTGTGTGTGTTTAATATCGTACCTAATGCGGAACCACACACGCAATCACAGACATATGCACTCATACATCCATACACTCACAGACACATACACGCTCATATACAAAATGTAACATCGTCATCATCGTGATATAAAATGTCTTGGATCTTTTTTAAAACGGGGGCCACATTTTTCATTAACGAAACACTTTGAAACTTGGAACACTGGTAGAATGTGTCATATAAAACATCTTTTTCTATTAGTCTTCTTAAAAAAAAAAAAAAAATCCATAAATTATTCCATGTTAAAGTTGTCGTATTTCTGTAATTTCAACCAATCACTGACGTCAATTCAGCCGATATACATTAAGTGCCGACTACATAAACAAACGATTCTGAAACAATTAACCCTAACCCTAACCCTAACTCTAACCCTAACCCGAACCCTAGGGTTAGGGTTAGAGTTAAAGCAAATTTAAAATGAAAAAAGCAAATAAAACGAAGAATGGTTTGTTTATGTAGTCGGCACTTAATGTATATCGGCTGAATGGACGTCAGTGATTGGTTGAAATTATCGAAATAGGACAATTTTTTACATGAAATAAATTCGAATACAAAAATATTTTTCTGTTCTATAACACAAAATAGATAAGTATACGAAGTTTGAAAGTCTTTCGGTACCAGAAACACTACGTAAAACATTAATGAAAAATGTGGCCCCCGTTTTAAAAAAGATCCAATGTCTTTTACTATCACATGTATCAAACGTGTAAACACACACACACACAAACACATACACACACATATAAAATGTCCTGTACCATAGTTGACAATAGAAAGATTATGTCTATGAAATGTTATATTGTTTAAATGGAAATGAAAAAAAAAATGCATATTGACAGTCATGGGATGTAATACTATAATATAAGAGAGACACACGGACATACATTCACGCATGTCAGATGTCACATATGTACATGTATGTGTATATGTGTGTGTGTTGAATAACGTTCCTAATGCAGAAACACACACACACACACACTCAGACACATACACACTCATACACTCACATATACATTCACAGACGCACACTCATATACAAAATGGGATGTTGTCGAACGCAGCACACACACACACACACACACACACACACTGACAGATATATACTCATCCATACACTCATATACATACACTGATAGACACATACACACTCATATACAAAATGCGACGTTGTCGTCGTCGTGGTATAAAATGTCTTGTACTGTATTTGACTACAAAAACATTACCTCTATAAAATGTTATATTGTTTTAATCGAAATGAAAAAAAATCATGTTGAACTCGTGGGGTGTGTAGAATTTTATTTGATTTGGTGGAACCGTTTGAGAATGCACTGGGAACAGACAGAGAGACAAATAATTATATATATATAGATTAACCAAATAGAAGCACATGTACGAACTGCTAATTTAACGGTAAATGCCACAATACCTAAATTTCTTTATATATATATATTAAGCACATGTATTAAATGTTAATTTAAGGGTTAATATGTAACTGTAAATACCTTGCAAGCTTGCAAGTGCTACGGTAATTATTAACTGGTAATTGAACGGTAAACTTGTATTTTTTTATATATGTTGAACTTAGTGTTATCACATTAGAATTAAAAGTGAAAAAATAAAAGTGAAACAATATTCGCTTTTGACACGTAATACCGAACCAGTCTAAAATATTGCTCCGGGCCTGCATAAGGCAAGAAGTTAAAATTATTTTGGCCCATGACACTCCATGGACCCGAAGGAATCCTGTGTGAAATCTAAATGAAATCGATTGGGTACTTCTCCAGTTTTAAGTATTCACACATACATACAGACAGACACATACACGCACACTTAGTTTTATATATATAGATAGATTAAACACAATCTCTCACACAATGTATATTTTTAAACCATTTCTGAACCTCTTATCCTGTTTTACGGTATTTTTGTTACTCACAGGCACTTCTCTCTTTCTCTCTCTCTCTCTATTGAGGACTATAGCTTATTCAATTGATTTCCACCGTCTATTGACTAAGATTTATTTTATTAAATCCGGGGGGATAAATGTCATAGTTGACCCAATAATAAAAGTAAAATAACGTACAACTGCTAAGGTTATGTACCATGAGAAGTGCACTTCCGATATTTCAGGCAGGGTCCATCTTCTCATCAAATAGGCGTGATGCCTGATAAAAACGTTGAGTGGATCTATTTTAAAACGGGGGCCACATTTTTCATTCATGTTTTACGTAGTGTTTTTGGTACGGAAAGACTTTCAAACTTCGTATACTTATCTATTTTGTGTTATAGAACAGAAAAATATTTTTGTATTCGAATTTATTTCATGTAAAAAATTGTCTTATTTCGATAATTTCAACCAATCACTGACAGTATTCAGTTGTTTACATTTACTCCTTTGGCTGATTAAGCGATGTAAAGCGTATTTAATCTCCATACCTTCGTTTTATTTGCTTTTTTCATTTTAAATTTGCTTTAACCCTAACCCGAACCCTAGGGTTAGGGTTAGGGTTAATTGTTTCAGAATCGTTTGTTTATGTAGTCGGCATTTAATGTATATCGGCTGAATGGACGTCAGTGATTGGTTGAAATTACAGAAATACGACAACTTCAACATGGAATAACTTATGGATTTCTTTTTTTTTAAAGAAGACTAAGAGAAAAAGATGTTTTATATGACACATTCTACCAGTGTTCCAAGTTTCAAAGTGTTTCGTTAATGAAAAATGTGGCCCCCGTTTTAAAAAAGATCCCGTTGAGTTTTAGCTGGAAGGGATTGAGTTGATCGATCATAGTGCTTAACTGGTTCGTACTTATTTCATGAACTTTTCAGAAATGAAGAGCCAAATCAGATGCTCTGCCTCCGGCAGAATTTAAACCTAGAACAGATAAGTAGTAAAACATCTAAAGGAATTCTGCCAACTAACATCACTATTCGTCTCCTGTAATTAAGCGAACATCTACGCCATACGCAGGACCGTCGAAATAGCATTATAGCCCCTCCACCACGACAAAATGATGCATTGGAAACCTTACATACATAACAACATTGGGCTGTTATGTATAAACTTGTGGGGCTCCGAAAAACTTCCCAGTGTGCTCATACCTGGCCATGGTTTTCCTTTTAGCAATGTCGGATTGTAAGTGTATAAAACACATGAGAGCATATTTCTACCGAGAAAAAATAATTGAATCTTTAATTTTAGAAATTCACAGGTGTGCGTGCAACCACACTAAACAATATCAATTAAAATGTTATAATGTATTAACCAGATAGTTATAATGCTTTGAATACTGAAACGCCGCAATTTCATTAAATTTAAATCATTGATTTAAATTTAATGAAAGATTGATCCTGCTTTGTTTTGGAAAACTCAAAGATGTTAGACGGGATTGATGATAAACATTTCTTGGTTGGTTTACAAAATTATTTACAAGAGTGGGCTGAAATGTTTATAAGTTGACTATGAAGGACTGATGCTAGAGCTGTGAAATATTGCATGCATTAATTTCGATTCGTCTTATTAATAACTGTATTGTTTCTTTGCAAGTAAAGTGACATTTGACTGTTCAAAGATGACTTCAAAAGTAACTAGCAGCGACTTCTCTTGAAAATGGACAAAATTTGGCAAGGTGGTGTTATCAAGTACCTACAGAAAAAAGGGTTTAGTCCCCAACGACATTCATGCTGATATGGTTGCTACATTAGGGGATGAATCTACAGCTTTATCAACAGTGCAAAAGAGGGCAACTGAGTTTAGGAGGGAAAGGAAGAGTCTTGAAGATGACCCAATGTCTGGACGTCTTGCAATTGACACCACCGAAGAAATCATTGATTGTGTTCACTACATAGTGATGGAATACAGACAATTGATTATAAACCAGATGGCCGATGCTGTTAGCATTTCTCATGAGGGAGTTGAGAATATGCTGCACAATGAACTTGGCATGATGAAGATTTCTGCTCGGTGGGTGCCACGTTTTCTGACACCAGGTCAAAAGCGCATCAAGCTGATCGTGCCATGGAAAATAATTTTACATTGCTTGAGGCAGATCCAGCAGGTTTCCTTGAATGCTTCCTAACCCGGGATAAGTGTTGGCTTCATTGCTTTGTGCCAAAGACAAAGAGACAATCCATGCAGTGGAAACACTCCTCTTTACTTGCTCCAAAGAAGGCCATGGTCGTTTCATTTGCAGAAAAGGTGATGACCTCAGCTTTTTGGAATGCAAAAGTTTATTGACTGACTTCAAAAGGACCACACCATCAATGGAGACTACAGTTATGCCTCGATATACGAGTTAATCTGTTCTCGGAGACCAAACGTAAAGCGGGTTCATGCAACCACTAAACATCTCTCTCAATCTCTCAAGTCTCTCCCCATCCACGATGACTCCTCCAGTCCCCTCCGGGAACCTTCCGGGCGGCAGTCCCACTCCTACTGCTGATTTACACTTCACAATCCTTCTCTCCACCTCTGTACCCCCGGTATACGCGACCAAACGCCACTTGTATTTCTTCTCCCCTCCCTCCCCCGGTCCACCCGCTTCGGCCCCGACCCGATCCGTCTGGGTGCGCAGAAACATCACAACCAAAATCATAAACGCCTCCTCCCTCCACCCGCTGCCTCCTCTCCCGCACCCTCCTCCACCACCAATTCCGTTGGAGCTTCGTACCCACATCTCCTCTGACCCGTCTCAATCCCCTCTGGGGAGAGAGCCCACTCGTTCCTCCTCCTCCCCCCGTTCACCATCACGAAGGACTCCTCTACTCCACCTGTCTCCCTCACCGGTATCAGCTCCTCCGCATTGCCCTCTTCCCCTCCTCTCAGGACACCCCACTTTCATGTGCCTTCCCCTACCGCATAGGGAACATGTTGGTACGCCCACCCCCACTACCACCCGAAGCCCAGCGCCTTCCGTGAGTAATTCTTCCTCTGTTATACCAAACAGGTCCCCCAAACTCACCTGCACGGCCACTTCGAAGTCACTGCCCCATCAATTGACCTTTCTGGTCCCCGCCATCCCGAGAACCCTCTCCTCATTCTCCACACCACGCATCACGGCTGCCACCAGCCACTCCTCCCCGATTTCGGTGAGGAATCCCTCCAACTCTCACTCCGGTAACGCGTCCGCCACAGCACGTTGGAAGAAGTACCCATTCCGGTGTCCTTATCGGCTCCGTGGATTGGCTTATGGCATCTTCTTCGTTTCCAAACCTTACTTCCAATGTGCCGTATTTCTTTCCACGTATGTAGAATGTGGTCAATCTCCTCACGTTTTCGAAGCACTCCTCCATTACCTCTATCGGGACGACCACTATCCCGCTTAAGGACGCGGACAACGTCCTGGAGGAGCCAGCCCTAGAGTGGCTCCCTCCCTTCACCCTCCTGTCTCAACCCCCACTTCTTGCACCTCCAAAGTACTGGCATTCACCCCTCGGATCGCCGTCCACCCCTTCCCTTCTCCACCTCTCCCATAGATAGGGTTAAACAAATGCAAACAAATCAGTGACGAAAACTCAACAGTCAAAACATCTCAACGATTCCCGGCTCACCCGCACGGGGAAACCCACAACAAAAACAATGTGCGCAACAACAACAGCGTGTAACGATTCGAACCCACGTCCAGACCATAAACATTCTCTTTAAAAAACTAACCTCCAGGTTTTTATAAGCTCGCTAAAATGTTTTAGAATATTCCATAAGATATTTAGGGGGCGAAAATTAAACTCTTCTTTTGTCTGTTAACACCTGTCCAAAACTGACGTTAAAGACGATTGGTTGGGAAAAAGTGTCATAACGGAATCTAACTCAGGTCGATATTATTGAATATGGTTATATTAGTCGAGAGTGGTAATTATCTCTGGTCAACATTACAAAATAAAACAATATCAAAGCATCCAGAGTTAGAATTGGAGAAAGGTTATTTGCTACAGATACATCG
Source organism: Octopus bimaculoides (assembly GCF_046866305.1). Lineage (NCBI taxonomy): Eukaryota > Metazoa > Mollusca > Cephalopoda > Octopoda > Octopodidae > Octopus > Octopus bimaculoides. Next base: position 26,177,743 of record NC_142933.1, read on the forward strand.
ATTTTAAAGTAAGTAAATCTTACAAGTATAAATTTTGTCGTTATCCCCCATAAAAATATATAGAGCTAACAGAGATCAATTTACCATATTTATTGTCTCATTTACCGCCATCAAATAAAACAAATTCTGATGTTGTTTACTTCTCGTTAGCCCCGTGTGTCTGTTAAATATACGTGGTCAGAAACAGTCTCCACAATTATCATTAATCTTTTTATGGACTTAAAAATTCACTGAGCTGCAAACTCGCCTTCGAATGTCTACTTTTGCTTTCTTTGCTATGGACCCATATGCTTCATAAATGGCTCATATTTTAGAAGTATCTTCTTTCATATATATATCTTGAGTATAGACTGTTTGTTGGTTCCATAAAGATTTAAAATTACCAGTTTATCTAAACGAGTCTTTCAAATTTTCTTTTGTTTAGTCAAAAGTAGGGTTTCGAATCTTCAGTAACGCACACACACATTCCATTTGCGCCAATCTTTGAGTTTTCAACATCAGTTTCATTCTTGAGAGTGAAACAATTTTTTAATACAAATCTTTTATCAGGGGCCGTTATTTTTGTTTGACTTCCCTCACACTTGTTAGTTTACTTTCACTTTTGTCACGAACCGAGGTTCTTCCAAGTCACGTGTATTTTATTTTTTTTATATGAAATAACAGTGCGAATAATAATGTTGATATTAAATTTATCATATGTTATATTTGTTATTTGTACATTTGCCAATTTGTTGTCGATGTATTCCTTAACCCCCCCCCCCGTGTATTACAATTTGCTGTTGTTTTTCATTTGCTGCTGTTGTGTAAGAAATTTCTGCGAAGAAGCAATACTTCATAGAGTCCATCATTTTAGTGACTCGAAAATGACACTAGCTTCAAAAGAATATACATTATTTTACTTTCCTGTGAAATCTCATAAGATTGACCAAAAATAAAACATAAAAACCGGCCCTGGTAGAATAAAATCCAAGTTTTTCACGAAAGTAAAAGTGATGTTATAAACTCGAAGATCACGTCCATTAATTTCTATGAAAAAATAATTTCTCCCATTTTAAACCGAGCAAAGAACTCTTTCATGAAACTTTTATTATTACAAACCATTGCAGAAGAAGTTTTTATGCTTATTTATAATATTACTCTGAAATCTTTAATGAAAATAGGCAAATGAACCGTAAATGTTGTTAGCCTTGACAATTATTGCACTTAATTTGACATAACACTGACAACAAACGTAAAGGAAACTGACTATTCATTACCAATTTACAATAACCGAAGACAAATGTCTGCAAGCAGGTTGTAATGAAGGTGTGGTTATTCGTACGTCATTCGACTTACGATTAATGTCACAAAACTATATTACGGCTAACAATTTTTGTATTTTTATTTTGCCATATAAATTGTTTATTACATTGCAGCTTTGGAAATAACTGTTTTAGCTTAACCTGTTTATTAACGCCTCGACTTTTAGAGACGTCAGAGAGAGGTTTCAAATATGAATTCGGGCGAAATTTCACACGCAGGCGAGGGGTTCCTTACTCCTGCTTTACATAGTTACACAAACTGTTGGAAATAGCAGTCAAAATTTTTCTCAAATCACACCCTATCGTCTTCAAAAAAAGAAAAGTAAATTTAAACAAGCAAAAAAGACTGGGTGTTCACGAGTGGAACATTTTAAATAATTTTCATTCATTGTGAAATTGCTTAGCTGCAACATCAACTTTCGTTTGTTAACGGGTATCAAAGAAGTCATTTGCACTTCTGTCTGTGTGTTGAGTGACCAGTTTAATGGACATTTTTTCCGGTTTGTGATGACAAAATAAAAAAAATATTGACACTATTGGACAATGTTCACACGAACGTATCGACACCCCCACCTCCATTTTTGCTTCATTATTATTATTTATATTTTTTAGGCGACAGGCTGGCGGAAACGTTAACACGCCGGGCGAAATGCTCTCTTTAGGTTCTGAGTTCAAATTCCACCGAGGTTGACTTTGCCTTTCATCCTTTCGGGGTCGATAAATTAAGTACCAGTTGCGCACTGGAGTCGATCCAATCGACTGCCCCACTCCCCAAAATTTCGGGCCATGTGCCTAGAGTAGAAAAGATATTTTTTCAACAACAGGCAGAAGACCTGAAATTTTTGTGGGCCAGACTAGCCGATTGTTTTGACTCCAATATACAACTGGTACTTATTTTATTGACCCCGAAAGGATAAAAAGCAAAATCGACCTTTCGGAGTCGACAAAATAATCACCAACTGAACCCTGTGATCGATGTAATCGACTTGCTCCCTCTCACCAAATAGCAGACAGGATTATTATTTTCGAAAATTTCTTCAAATTTTTAAGTTTTCGATTATGGAGATAGATTTTGTCATCCAAACAGCTTTTCAATTTTAATTTTCCTCCAACCTATCATTTAAAATTTTATTTCGAAAAGCTTTTTGTGGGCAGATGATTCCATTTTTGAAAATACGAAGATTATGATTTTGAGGAAATGAAAAATATTTTTTTAATGCCAATTGCTTACATGCTTTGTCTTTTCCTGTGGCGCCCCTGTGCCAAATAAAGAAAACATAATTTTATTATTGAAAGTGGATAAAAGAATCGGTTGAGCCACTGATAAAATTATTTTCCCTGTTCAGTTACGCTCCTTTACCATTCTGAACTCAAATTGTTGTTAAAGGAGGGACGAGGAGGAGTCTATATAAATATTCCAGAGAATAATGTAAATATTTCATTACTTAAGTTTCTGATTTCAAAAGGTGTGACGTGTTTGTATACATGTCGTTTGTGTGCATGTACACAAGTTATATGAGTGCCTTATGTGTATATGCGTCCAGTGTGTGTACGTGTATGAGTTCACGACTACGTTCGTGTGTGTCGTGTTTGTGTACGTGTGATCTTCTTTGCAGACGTGTGCTCTACTCGCCATGGAGTACCGCTTCCGCATTAGTCTAAATAAATAGCGCAAAGAATTTTGTCAGTCTTTCTTCCAACATCTGGGATGGTGTTGGTGCTATAAAAACAGACATCGCAGAGCACATCGAAAGTAGGGCCACTCCACTGACTGGTAATGAAGTCACAAGCACACTCCACTCTCTAGTCTGCGGACATATTCTCGTCTTTCCCTAGCATTTCTATCATTACTACAATGACCTCTCCTTCTCAGAGCTAACAGCTCAGATACTACCTATGCTCAGGCACTCCTCCCTAACTCCTATCTCCCCCTCTCATCCATGTTGCATCCACTTTTTATCCCAGAATTCACACTAACCACTATTCCTGTTTTTATTTTTTGCCCCCACCCCACCCACCGAACATTTGGCCCTCTGGAATTTCTTCATTGCACATATTTCCTTTAATTCTCAACAGTTTAAGGAGAACATTTATGGCAGTCATAGGCAATCTGAATTTTTTCAGTAGTGCAACCCACCTAATAAGGAATTGTTTCATGTGGCCAGCTTCTTGAAAGAATTTCTCCATGCCTGATTTATGGCATCATTCTCACCTGTACTGGAGGACTTGTGAGGGCTATAGTTACAAATCCTTTGACACTTCTTCACTTCCAGGGCCCCAAGGAAGTGAATGTTGTCAATTCTACATTTTATCCCTCTGGAGTTAATGAATTAAAGAACCAGGCAAGCCCAGGGGTTGATATAATAGGCTATAACCTTCACTGCTAAATCTATACCCATGAGCCTATGTTTGAAACTAATATTAATTTCTTTTTTTTTTTTTAAACTTTTTAAAATAAACTTGATATTTCTTTCCCTCATTGAAAGCTGCAAGCTGGCAGAATCCTTAGCATTCCAAGCAAAATGCTTGGTGGCATTTTGTCTGTCTTTATGTTCTGAGTTCAAATTCCACTGAGGTCAACTTTGCCTGCCTTCCTTTCAGGATCAATAAAATAAGTGCCAGTTGAGCATTGGCGGCATCGATGTAATTGACTTACTCCTTTCCTCAGAATTACTGGCCTTGCGCCAAAATTTGAAATTAATATTTATTTGATGTTCTAAGTCTAAATCCTGCTAAGTTCAACTTTGATTTCACCCTTCCAGATTTGATAAACCAGTCAAGTACTCAGAATACATATATATATTATTAACTACAGCTCAGTTTGTGACTTTGCACTTACTTTAAAAGTTTGTCTGAATTGACCGAGCTTCAGACCTAATATCCTGTAGTATTCAGTTACCTCCATTTAAATCCCAGAGTTAGTAAAACCAGTATCAATATCAGGGTTTGCACTACTCCCCCACTTTCACCTGTGCCTGTGTCAGATATCAATAACTGCAGTTGCTGTTTCAAGGCTTTCTCATGGGGATAATATATACCCTTGGTATATATTATTACAACAGGCCAGGAAGTAGAAGAGTTAAGGGGATCCCCTTCCCTCTATTCTATCAAGTATAGATGATTGTAGAACTGATGACAGTTTGTTTGAAATGTCTTCCCTATATTCATTATCCCCTTCATCTCCTTCTACTCCCCCCCCCCGATCATCACTCATCCTCCCACTCACTATCTCTCCACCATTTCTGTTCTCCACATGCATCCTCTTCACTGCTTATTTTGCCTTCTTACTTCTGCCTATTCTATTTCTTACTAATCTCTTTCTCTCTCATATTCCTTATCTCTTGCCCTCCTTTTGTATCTGCCCACTTCTCCCTCCCCCATCCACTATCTATCAACCTTCTCGCATTCTCCCCCACCCCTATCTCTCTCTCTTTGCATACTTCTGCTCTCATTCCCCTCTTACAGCTTCTCATCAGTTTCTACTCATGCTCTATCCTTCCAATTCCTGCTAACTCTCTCTATTCCCTTACTTTTAACAATGTGTATATATACAGTGTTCTCTATGGCTATTATGACCTCTAGCTTTGTTGCAATGTCCTGCTTCTGATAATAATCCAAAGATGCTTAGTACTTGATTGACATCACAGAATCATTAATCATTTAACCAACAAGGGATCCTTATTGTGGTTGCTTGGTCTGGTAGAAGTAGCATTCAAATTTCCTTTCCTATCACACACTATCATCATGAAAAAAAACTCAGGAGATATCTACTTAGTACATGTAGTTCTAGATACAATATATATCATGTCTCAGTAAATGATGTGATGGGCATAGTGGGATCACCTTTGATTACAAGTTTGCTTGATCAGAGATGGCTTGAGGGCCCAAGCAATTATAATACTGAATCAAATACCATGGTTACCTTTTATTTTGTATTTGGAATAAATAATATTAGCAAGCTGAATCAACCTTCAGGGCTTCTGAAGTACCCTATATGAACTTTAAACTCAGTCTGAACAGCCACTTTACTTACAGATATATACTCTAACATTAGCAGATAACCATGAAATCTAGCTCAAATTTTCTCTTTCATTTCTTTCTTTAAGCTCTACAATATTGAAGCTTTACAGTAGAGAAGTTGATTTTGTGAATCAGCAATTTATTCTTTTTTGTTAAATGAAGATTATATCAGGCCAGTAGTCTGATAGCTTACAGCAGGGAAAAAGATGAAATGTTACTTTCATAATGTAACAAGAATACAACCAAATGTTCTTTTCTCTTAGAGTTGTACGTATACAAAAAGAAAAGAAAATTAGGTCTATTATAATTTTGTGAATGTTTCTATGGATGTTAAACTGTGTTAATGAGTTCTAAGCTGGTTGATCAAGGCAGTGATAGAAAGGATGAGAGAGAATGCATATAAACTGGTAAAGTAACACAGTTTGATAAAACCAACTGTTAGCTAAGGTAGTCAGTGTCTCTAATTCTCAAAAATGAGCTTCCTTTTATAACTTATGTAGGGTGTGTAGTTTCCTAAGAACTTGCTAAGCTGAGCTGATTGGCCAGTTTTAGCCAATGAAAAGAGTTGAGCTGACTTTATATCCATTCTACTTTTGGCATGAGTTTATACCTGGAATTAATATAGCCAATAAGGTTTTTATCAATTTTTTTTATAGCTGCAATTGACATTTCATCATCAGACCATCATTACCACTTAATGTCCGTTGTCCATGCTGGCTAAAGTATATGTAGAATTGTCTGGAGCAAATGAGAGAAAGAGGAACTATGGAATGTTAATGACAAAATCACTACAACATGTATGCATGAACGTATACAAATAGGTATATATTTACTTATATATGCTGGTGAGGTCTAATAAGGAAGAAACAAGTCCATAGCTAAGACCTTCCTTTGAAACAAAGTTCAGATTTTTCCTTAAGTATGGCAAGTAAATTTTCTGCAAATTCTTACTTTCTTTTACTAATTAGAAGACGAATTTTAATTCACTGTATTTATGTATGTTATGCATAAATTATTAGTGTGCTAGTGTTGTTTTTCATAGCTACAGAATGTCTGTAAACTTTTTAACCAGTACAAACCATGAAGTGTTGACTAAATGTATACATGTATTCTGAGATACTAAAGTACAGCACATGCATATACATGCATGCTCTTACATATACAGTTAAATGTTTTTAAATGTGTGTATATAAAAAAATATTGACTGAAGGATTCAATATTTGTATTGAACTGCACACTAATATACACAGATATATGTATATTGCTATGTTGTGTTACAAATATATATAACCATATGTGTAAGTATGTGCATGTATAATTTACATGGATACATATGTGGGTATATCATGAACTCTCCTGTTATCTGATGATGTATGAGGGTTCTGCAATCTCTTGCTGAACAACCGCACAGATGATTTGTTTAGCGATCAAAAGTTTGTGTTCACATAAGCTCACTTCCTCCATCAAATCAACATTACTTGTACAGGTGCACGACGTGCCACATGTCAGATGACGAAATGATCACAGAGCAATGTGAAATGAAGTGTTTTCCTCAAGAACATAGTGCAATACCTGGTATGGGAATCGAAACTACGATCTCAGGATCGTTGGTGTGATACCCTAACCACTAAGCCATGTTTACATATGGATACATATACATACATTGCAGGCACGATATGAATATATATATACATACATTGCAGACATAAACTCCAGCAACAAAAGGAAAAACAAAACCTCATTTTGGAATATACATTTTTTGTTTTTGTTTTTTAAGCTTTTATTAAGGATAACATTTAACAATAACAGGGAACACTTTCCCCTTAACCTGTATGCACATACACATGTACATACACATGCATACACTTAAACAAATCTTTGTTAATCCACAAATCTATTGCAAAGAGAAAATCTGACTGGCTTTTGTCTACTGTTTGCTAAACTTTGAATAAGAAGCATTAGAAATTATTTGTCGATTAGCTAATAAATCTAAACGGATTATGTTAATCTGGTTGGATTACTATGTAATTGTTAGATGGTTAACAATTTTTATACCTCCTACTCTACTAGATTATGATGCCATTTGAGTGCTCAATATGTGTAGGTGTGTGCATGCATGCATACGTTGTGTGTGTACGATTTTATACATATCGTCAAATCATAAACCTGAAAAAGGAGCACACTCTAAGTTATAGAGCAGTAGAGTATATAAATAAAGGTATGGCCGTTCTATGGCGCTATTCTGGGTTTCACATAAAGCACTTAGCTTTACAGTGTTTCTTTAGACACTAAACTTGGTCTGAAGAAACACTGTAGAGCTAAACACTTTATGGACATGAAACTCAGGGTAACCCCTTAGACTGGCCATATCTACCTCTCTGTGCACACATACATGCACCTAAAAAGAAATAAAGTTCATGACAACCTGGCCAACCCATGCCAGCATACAAAGTTATAAGTGTGATGATAACTTTTACATGCATACAGATACACACAATTATATATCATGCTAGCATGGAAAGCAAACGTTAAACGATGATGATGATGGTGTATATATATATATATATATATATACACACACACACACACACACACACACACACACACACACACACACACACACACACACACACACACACACACACACACACACACACACACACACACACACACACACACACACACACACACACACACACACACACACACACACACACACACACACACACACACACACACACACACACACACACACACACACACACACACACACACACACACACACACACACACACACACACACACACACACACACACACACACACACACACACACACACACACACACACACACACACACACACACACACACACACACACACACACACACACGTGTCTGTCTGTCTGTGTACTTATGTCTATCTAATGAAGTGAAAAGGTTTAGATGAAAATAGTTTACCATCTTTTCTGCTTTCTTGTCATTTTACATGTTTTTCTTATATTCTGTTAACGGATGTTATTTATATATTTTAACAAGTTTTGGTTTTACTTCATTTTGTTTAGTTTTTAATCTCATTACCATGGCAACATGTTTAATGATGAGTTATGAGGTTATTTTTAAAATTATTTCATGTTGCTATGGTGGGTGTTATTTAACCCTGAGTCAGTTACGATCTAGCAGACCTATTGATCAAAGGCTTTTCTGACAAGTCCATCCTATTTTTATTTTTGTAGTATAATCAACCTCAGACTACATGACCCCATGAAGGAGTTGTTTGCTGTCAACTTACTGTGACAGTCCCCTAAAGGGAATAATACTACTGTTGGTTAGACCTAGGAAACTTCACTGCTTCCTGTTGGCCTTGACACATTTCCTGTGTCCTTATGTTTACAAGGGGGGAGACAAGCACCTCCACCCTGGTGCAGCTTCCTAGGTCTAACTATTATTCCCTTCAGGGGACTGTCACATTAAGTTGACAGCATACAACTACTTCATCGTATCACTACTGCATAAATCTCTCAGATTTAGAAATGTATTTTTTCTATACATGACCACATGTTTCTACATTTAACACTGTAGGATGGGATTTGAGGGATATTTAGCTACTAGTTCTATCAAGCCGAGTGTTACTTTGTTGGCTGAGTTGTAGAATTTTTCAGTGTGGTTGATGTTGTAGTGATTGTTGTGGTGGTTCTAGTAATTTCAGTTTGCAGTATTAAGTTGTGATGTCTGTTGTAGAAGTTTGTAGAAGATTGTAGGAGTAGTGTTGGCAGTGGTAGAATTTTGTAGTTGTAGTATTAGTAGGTCGTGGTGGTTGTTGTAATATTTTGTGGTATTGGGGATAGTGATGGTAGTAGTAGAGGTAGTTTATGGTGGTTATTGTAACCTAGTGTTTTGTGGTTATCATTATGTTGATAATGATGGTAGTGGTGATGGCACTGCTGATGCTGTTCAGTGCAGAATAGTGGTGTTTGTAATAATAACCATCGTTTTCTGTGGTGGTGATTGCAGTATTAGTGTTTAGTGGTTGGTATCACTACAATAATGATAGTAGTGATGATGATGCTAATGATATTCTTGATACTGTGGAGTGGTGGTGGTGGTATGGTGTTATCTGTATATGGTATGTTCTATTTGTTATCTTACCGAAACAATGAATGTCTGCTAGCAGCAAGTCCAGTTATAGCATCATTAATCATCTGCTCTTCTTCTTGTAGTTTCCAACACCTACACAAACTACCCCAAGTCTTATTGTTACTGTCTTCTTGACATTGAAAGCAAACATTTGTCATGCTGCTGTTGTTTAGCTCCAGGTCAGCTCTGGTCAAGCAAACCTATAATTCAAAATCGTTCCAGCTATGACCATCCTGTCTTTCTTAATTATTTTTCTTCAAATGTTGTATCCAGGAGCATAATAACCAGTGTCCTATTTTTTTTTTTGGGGGGGGGGGGGGGGAAATGGTTAAAATGTGTTTCGATGTGAGATTTAGCTGCTAGTTCTAGCATATGATCATGTGTTGAGAGATGACAGAATTATCAGGTAGGGTACCAGACAAAGTGCTTTGTGATATTTACTTATGTTCCTTTACATTCTGATTTCAAATCCTACTGGAGTTATCTTAGTCTTCCATTCTTCTGAGGTCAATAAAAAAAAAAGTGCATGACTGAAAAAAGTACCTTCCAGTAGTTATAATCCTCTATGTTCTGAGTTCAAATTCAGCCAAGTTTTTTTTGATGTATCATATTCAAATAATACAGCACCCACAATCAACAAGACTGTGCAGCTTTGGGCTTAGTTAGAAATCAGTGATGATAATTGCTATTAGAAAGATGTATGGTAGAATCATTACAGCACTGGACTAAATGCTTTGCAGTATTTAGTTGTACCCCTGTGTGTTGCGAGTTCAAATCCCATCGGGGTCAATTCTGACATTTGTCCTTACAGGATTAATACACTTAGTATCAATCAAGTATTTGTACCCAAAGTTAGCTACCAGTCCTTTCATCTAACATTCTTGTAGCAAATAATCACCATTGATGTCATCATCATCATCATCATCATCATCATTGCTCTCCCAACCACCACCAAAGGCTTAGTTATCACTTGCGAGTAAATGTAAAATGGTAGCTTGTAATGTACTTTTGTGTGGTAAGTAGCTTGCTTACCAACCACATGGTCCCGGGTGCATTCCCACTGCGTGGCACCTTGGGCAAGTGTCTTCTACTATAGCCTCAGGCCGACCAAAGCCTTGTGAGTGAATTTGGTACACGCAAACTGAAAGAAGCCCATCGTATATATATATATATATATATATATATATGTATATATATATATATATATATATATGTATGTGTGTGTATATGTTTGTGTCTGTGTTTGTCCCCCCAACATCACTTGGCAACCGATGCGGGTGTGTTTATGTCCCCGTAACTTAGCGGTTCGGCAAAAGTTACCGATAGAATAAGTACTAGGCTTCCAAAGAATAAGTCCTGGGGTCGATTTGCTCGACTAAAGGCGGTGCTCCAGCATGGACACCGTCCTGCCTTTGACCCAGTGGAATATTGTGGATGTGACAAAGAGACCTGCATCAGCACTTGGCTGGAACTCTTTTGCAGTTGAGCAAACTGGAGCATCTTGAAATGAAATTCCTTGTTCAAAGACACACTACGCTGTCTAGTCTGGTAATTGAACCTGCAACCATATGATCTTAAGCTCAACAGTTATTGCTCATTGAGGTGAGCAGTAAATCTAAGAAAGTGATTTGAAGTGTGGTGACCTGTCCAGCTCATGCTAGCATGGAAAAATGAGCATAAAATGATGAAAACGTGTGTGTGTGTGTGTGTGTACATATTCATTCATGTATACATGTATCTGTACATTCATGTACATGTATTCATTGTCATTCATGCTTATATACACATTAGTGCTTACATACCTTCATATACATACTTACATTATTTACAAATAAGTGTGTTTAACAAACACACACACACACACACACACACACACACACACACACACACACATTATTATATATATATATATATATATATATATATATATATATATATAAATAATAATAATAATAATAATAATAATATGGATAAAAATCCAAATTTACAGGTAAAAACTCATTCACTTTATCAATGTGGATTTTCATGGATGAGTTCATGAACTTTGATTCTTTTCTCTAAATTATATATATATATATATATATATATAATGGTGATCTCACTGTTGCTGGTGACACATAAAAAGCACTGACTACACTGTATAGTGATTGGTATTTGGAAGGGTATCCAGCTGTAGAAACCGTGTTAAAGCATAGTGAAGAGTTTGGCACAGTCTTCGAGCTTGCCAGTTCCTATCAGATCATTCCACCCATACCAGCATGGATGATGGACATATGATGATGATAATTTAGAAATACATATTATTTGTTGACATGCATATATTCACACACACATGTGCGCGTGTGTGTGTGTGTGTGTGAATATATATTCAATGCAAACATAACATTCTCAAGTACTAATAGACAAATATATACATGCATACACACTGTAAATGTGATATCTGTAATATTCATTGGGAATGAAATGTCATTTATTTTCTGGCCCCACCCCTTCCACACATGTTAATTAGTGAAGAAGCTATAAAGGAAATGTGGCACAGATTTCTAAACACTATGAGAAACAAAAGTCTGTAATGTTAATGTTCTTAGCTCTTCTTGAAGTCTTAAAATAAATATTAAAGAAGTGACTAGTAATAACTGGTGAGCAATGAATGAGTTGGAGAGGGTCTGTTTGTTTGCCTGCCTGCCTCATTTTTCAAATGATAAGGAAAAAGTACTCACTCTGTGAAATAGGGCTTGTTTTCTAGATGGAATTGGGTAATTACAAGAGGAAACCTTACCTTGAAGTAAGATGAAAATTTCAGAAAAGAAATATAAACACACACCCTGAATTAGAGAGTAGTGAATTAAAGCAATATGTGGTGTGTGTGTGTGTGTGTGTGTATATATATATATATATATATATATATATATATATATATATATACACACGCACGCACGCACTAAGAGAGAGAGCTTGTGTGTCTTTTTTCATTTCGCCAGGAGTGAAGTGAATTAAAGCAATATGTGGTGTATGTATGTGTGTATATATATATATATATATATATATATATATATATATATATATATATATATATATATATATATATATATATATATATATATATATATATATATATATATATATATATATATATATATATATATATATATATATATATAGAGAGAGAGAGAGGGAGAGGGAGACCTTGTGTCTTTTTTCATTTAGTCAGGAGTGAAGTGTATAGGAGCAATATCTGGAGTGTGTGTGTGTGTATATATACACACACACACACACACACACGATTACATGTATGCATGGATGTTATGTCTCAGTAATTATGAGTCAAAGTAACCAAGTACTTATCAGTCTTCTTGAGCTCTCTTAGAGATAAATAATTAGTTGTTTATTTGTTTGGTTTTTTTTTTTTAGTAGGAGACTGGAGGAGATTTATATATTTATTTCCAATATTTTATATCTATTATATCTACGCTTAAAATTGGTTGGTTGAAATCTGTAGATACCAAGGTTGCCATTGTTTCCAGTCAAATGTCTACAATAATCCTATTGGTCAGCTGTGGTGGGTGGTGCAAGGCAGTAAATAAACTTCTAGAAGTTCTAAAAGTATCAGCTAAATCTTTCTCAAACCACACTTTGTCTTTTTTAAGGAACAAGACATTTTGGGCAATATATTTCTAGATACTTGATGGATGGGATTGTCTTTTATCATAGATTTTCCTGGGCCAGTGTACCACCTCTCACTACCATCATCATCATTTTCATCACTGTTGTCTTCATCATTGCCCTCATTGATATCCTCAACATGATCTATTTAATTGTTGCAAATTAGTAATAAAACCTTATGTTTGTGGTTCTAAAACAGTGGGATACATGATCCTAGGAGTTCATAAGAGGAATTAATGGGGTTGTGCAATATTTGTAGAAACACTGCAATTTTGAATTAATTGCCGCCAGCTACTTCTCAATGGTGCATCATCAGATTTAGTAAATAGTATTTAATACAAAACTTTGTAAGATATTTTGTTTGGAAGTCAAGACTGCCAAAGATAATAATTAATAACATTATGTATATGTAATTATGCTCATTATTTTATGTAAAATGATACCCAGTATTATTAATGATAAACACTGTTGTCTGGTTTATGGTATCCAACCATTTCACAATATACTCTTCACAAGTGGTATACCAAAACTGCTGGATATAATGAATGAGTACATTGGGAGAAAAAATTTGAGACTCCAGCTCCATACAGTTACTGGACTTGCTAAAATTGCAGCCAATTCCTCATCAAATTGCTGCCATCTTAAAATGAGGCTGAATAAAGTAATTCTTGATACACTGTTTGAAAAATAAGATCTGATGATTATGGCTAGAATGCTTTTGTTCTTCCGGATCAGGGCTTATTTGGGGTTAATCCAATTTTTACTGTGATCATCACCTCATTCTGCCATCTTCATCTCACTACTGTAAGCTAACCAGCCGATGGCCATTAATAATACTGATACTTCTAGGTGGTTGCTCAACTGGCTTGAAATGGCAGCTAAATCTCCTAATGTTTATGAAGTAAAATCCTTGATGTTGTATTGTGAGGAACCAGCTTGCTATGGATAGAAGCCTATCTTAACAAACATGGTTGTGGGGTTGAGAAACTTGCCTTCCAGCCACATGGTTCCATGTTCAGTCCCTCTGTGTGATACCATGAGTGTCTTTTACTACAGCTCCAGGCCAATCAAAGCCTTGTAAGTAGATTTGGTAGAAAGAAACTGAAAGCAGCCCAGTGTGTGTGTGTGTGTGTGTGTGTGTGTTCCTTATTGCCACTTGACAACTGCTGTTGGTTTGTTTACCCCCTTGTGACTTATTGGTTTCAAAAGAGGCTGACAGAAAAAGTACCAGACTCGAAATGAAACAAGTACTGGGGTCATGATGGTACCATCTTGACCAAAACAAGTAAAAAATAAAAGATTGTCTTAAGTATATTGTCCTAGATAATGTCCTAGATACACTAGTTCTGAATAAAAGATAGGATAGTCATTACTGAAGCACATCTGATCAAAAGAAGGCTAAGCAACAACTGAGCCAAGTAGGGAAAATATGCTGCCTGATGTTCTTTAGTATAAGTGGCATTGTTGAAATTACATATTTTTTCATTGTCATGGTTTCAATCCAAGGTAGCCCATGTGCTCATCTCTTAAGCAAAACTTATTCTTTCTTCCTGTAAAAAGTATTAATTGCATGTTATGGGTTTTTGGCAGGTAGAAAGGTATTTATCTGAGAGGAAGGAGTGCTTTCTCATAAAATTTAGAAATATATCAAATATACCTTGATAAATTCTTATCTTTAAAATATGAAAGAACCATACATTTGAAGTCTTAAATTATGTTACAAATATAAATTGACACTCATGGCTATAAAAACATTCGTTTCAAATTTTGGCACAAGGCCAGCAATTTCAGGGGAGGCAGACAAGTTGATTACATCGACCCCACTGCTTAGCTGGTACTTATTTTATTGATCTCAAAAGGGATGAGAGGCATGCCTTGTATAACAGGAGTTCTTACAAGGTAGCTTCTACATTTTTACTTGACATATTGCAACAAACTTCTCACTTTCTTTAAAATGGGGGATATCTTCTGTTTGAAAGCCTAATTCCTTGGATAAAATGCTGCAATATTAAGCTTGCTCCATGATCAGAAACAATGCTCAAATGATTTGTTTAAAAAGAGCAATCAACAAGATGGCTTCCAACATAGCGAATCTGTTTAGTCCAGTAAAACTAAATCTCTCTCAACAAACTTGCCTACACTGCACTATACTCTATCTAAAATTTTGGGACTGCCTGCTTGGTTAGAAACTGTTGATCACTTTTTTTTATTTTATCAGCTATCTTTGCCATAGCTCTGGTCATAAATGCTGGCAAGCGTTACTTACAAACAATAATAAATAGCTAATGTCTTTGTACCTCTACCTTCATTTACCCTAACATTTCAGGTGTTTGATATATCAGAACAAACATTTAAGTAATTTATCTTGGAAACTAATAAAGCTAGGAATTCAAATATTTTCTTTTTATCAATGATTAAATAAAAAGACAAGCTATATTTATCTTTTCAATTGCAGCATGTATTTTTTAAATCATGGCTGAAGTATGTGGCTAATCTCTATTCAGTATGTCATATGTTAGGTAAGCTATAAGTTATACAAAAAAGGAAATTAAATTATATGAAAAAAAATGTATAACCATTCTACACTCATACTCATCGGTTCACAAATACACTATCTTTCAGATACTGGTACCTATAATAATTAGTACAAAATACTACAAAGAAAATAATTTTGGTTTTTATTTGATAACCTTTGATAAACTTTTGTGTTAAATAATCTGTACTGGGATGAGAGAAGGTGTACATTGAATGCAATCCAATTAGTGTTACTTCTCCCTGGAAGGATGGGAAAGGCAAACTTAACTTCAACTAAATTTGAATAACAACAAACAAGGCACTGATGTAGATATTGGTGAAGCATCCTATGTACTGACATAGATATTGTTGCTTTTAATGCCTTGGGTTATCTCTTATTACCCTGTGGCTGACAATATTAGCTAATGAATAAACAAGATGCCATGATGTGGTGAGTCTTATTGTGTAATTTAGCCTGTGATAGACATATTTTGTTGTTTACCTTAGAACCTACACTGTTCCAAAGTAAAAGGTCAGGTATGGTCTGCCTTTGCCTTAGATTAGGAATCTGTTTAATGTTTGCAGTTCTATCTGCTGTCATTCTGGCAGTTTGTTTACAATAACAACAGAATAGCATGTAGAAGACAACAGTAAGCATACAGCTCTCTCTCTTTCTCTTTCTCTCTCTCTCTCTCTCTCTCTCTCTCTCTCTCTCTCTCTCTCTCTCTATTTATTTCTCTCTCTCTCTGTATGTGTGTGTGTGGGTGTGTATATATATATATATATAACACATCTGATTGATAAAGTGGCTTGAATGTTTTTCATATTGTTAGATATGGCAGTACTGTGTGTGTATTGGGAAGTGATATTGAAGTGCACATGCTGAGTGAATAAAATATTGTACATTAGCCAATAGATTTTGGTGTCTGTTGTATATTTAGGGGGCACCCCTTCTTCATGGCTCTTCTGTTGTTCACTTTCTGTTTTGTGTTATATTCTGTGTACTGTATATGCACTTTTGGCTTTCATTGCTGTCTTACTTTACCTGACTTATTGCTGCTTTCTATTCCTCCTTTTATCCCAACACTGTATACAATAATCTCATTATTGTTAAAGCAGCAACACAGTGAGTTGGCAGAATTGCTAGTACACTCGACAAAATGCTTAGTGGCTTCTTGTCCATCTTTATGTTCTGAATTCAAATTCTGCCAAGGTTGACCTTGCCTGTCATCCATTCAGGGTCAATAAAATAAGTACCAGTTGAGTACTGGGGGTCAATGTAATCAACCTACCCTCTCCTCTGAAATGTGCCGAAATTTCAAACCATTATTAAAGCAAGATGTTTAGTATTTCTTCTGGCTTCTTACATTCCGGGTTCAAGTCCTGCCAAGGTCAATTTTTCCTTTTATTCATTTGGAATTGATAAAACAAAGTACCAGCCAAGCACTGGGGTTAATGTTATTCACCAACTCCTTCCTTACTTAAATTGCTTGCTTTATGCCAAAATTATAAAAGTAGCAAGCTTGAAGAATCATATATGTATGTATAAACAATTATTTTTCTAAAGGCAGTGAACTGGCAGAATATATATGTATATAGATAGATAGCTATACATAATATATATGATACTGTATATACTTAATCTTATCTTTTTATTTTGTTTATTCCCCCTAGACACTCTCTCCATGTTCAGTATCTCGTTTGTTAGTATGCCTTCTTCCTGTTAATTTATTACCTTGTGGAGGACATGTTTCCTCCAATGTAATTCTTCTAATCTATTGTACCCAAGACACTGTATGTAATGTAAGAAATGTCTTTATTGATAATGACATAATGTTGGGTAAACAGCATGTCAGGATGTACTAAAGTTTATTGTGAGGAAAACGGGAACATTGTATTATAAAATAAATATCCTCTGTTTGAAAGGCTGTGTAGATAATTTATAAACAGAATATGCTAGAACATTACTTACATGTGTATGTGTTGAAGTGCTGAGATAGCATTTTTGTGAATAAGTTTGTGAATCTTTATTTGCATGGCTATAATAAGCATACATATAGTCATGGTTAAACCTCAAGGCTCTCAGGAGAATGGACAGACTAACTTGAGTAGTTTCACATTTCATTACTTGCTCATAGAGGTGTTCATTACTTTTGAATTATAGGTGCATAGGAATGTGGTAGTGGTTTTCACTTTTAGGTAGGTAGGTCTTTTATTAACAGGTGCTTGCGTAGTATACTTAAAATCAGATGGCCTGAACACAAGCAATATGGAGCTATGGCAAAGAATGAATCCAGTTTCGATTAGGGAGCAAATATTTAAGAAAAAGTGGAAGTGGATTGGTAGTACAATTAGAAAAGACACACCAAATGTAGCAAAAAGTGCTTTACAGTGGAATCCGGATGGATATAGAAAGAGGGGTAGGCCTAAGAACTCGTGGCGTAGATGGACATTCATGGCAGATTATAAGTACAGAAGCGAAAAATTATGTGACATGGAATTCAATTATAAGTGGCCTATACTCCGCGTTGGGGGGTTAAAGGCAAGAAAGAAGAAGTAGATAGATGACACATAATTTACAGCCACTTATGAAAAATGCAATGTTCTTAACTCTGTTCTGGAAAGGGAGCCCAGTAGTTTCGTCATGAGATCAAATCTCAGAATATAGTGAGAGAAGTAACTAAATGCTTCAAGAAAATGAGTTCAACATTTTATCATTCCTGCCACACCAATACTGTCAGTTCAAGCCAGATATTAATCATGATAACCTCATTCAGTCATATTAAGATGGTCAGAAAGGGCAGTGGGCAAAACTTCTGAGATTTATGCAGAAAGAGTGTAATAGATTGCAATAAATGAGTAGACATAAACCTTGTAGTGTTGATGGAATTGTGATAGTTTGAATGTAAATACTGGATTGAAGATGTAAATATTGTGCTGATGTAAATAGTGTACTATGAATGTAGATATTGTGGAGTTGATGTAAATAAGTTTCAAATTTCAGTACAAAGCCAGCAAGTTTAGGGGATGGGTGGAAGTTGACTGCATTCACTCCAATGCTTAACTGGTACTTATATTATTGATCCCTAAGAGGATAAAAAATTAACTTGACTTCAGTGGGATTAGAACTCTGAACATAAAGTGCTGGAAGTGTAAATAATATAAATTTAACGTTGTTGTGTGGGTGTATAAAGTGCATATGCAGACGTTGTAGTGTAGATGTATATATTGTATATGTAGAGGTATATAGTGTTGATGTAAGTTTTACAAAGACATTCTGACAAGGAGTTTAACAACCACATTAACGATTCAGTTCAGTCTTTAAATTCTTCCATTAGTTTTCAGTGCCCCAAGCCATGTACTGTTTGACCTGGAACATAGTAAACAATATGTTGCTAATAGCAACCAGATGGGAAACTTACTTTACACCGTTTTTTGTTTTCATTCATAAATTAGAATGTCAACAACTGAGGGGTTCCACATGAGCAGCCATGACAAACAAGACATGGCATTTAGCCCTAGGTCAGCACTAATTTGACAGACTTATGATCAAGTATTCTAGCCATGACCATCTCAAAGGTTTTTTTTCTCTTTTTCATACATTGTACTATATTACATTGTTTTTTTTCCCCTTTATTAACAGTTGGTAGGCTGTGATTTGAGAGGTTTGACAATTATTTCTAGCAAACCAGGTGACCTCTCAAAGCTCACTTGTTGACTTATGTTTCTTGTGTCGAGTGAAAAAGGTATTTGATGTTTATTATATTGAATGTTGTGTGTGCAGTAGTAGTGCATGTGGTGAGGTGGTAGTGTATGTTTGTGTGTAGTGGTGTGTGTATAATAATAGTATGTATTTGTAGTAATATACTCCATACCACCCCATGTGTTTGTATGTATGTACCCATGGTGGTGGTAGTGTGTGTGTGTGTGTGTAGCATTGAGGAAAGTATGTATGTGTGTTTGTATCTACAAACATTGCTGAAATATTGAAAATTGCTCTGGACATGTTTAGAACTGCACATTGTTTAGGTGTAAAAATAAGTGCATTTTTATGTTTGCACTACTCTGACTGTTATTTCACAAATGGCTGATGTGTTTGGACTTTTAACTCCATTGTTTTAACTGGACTCTCTGATTCTCTTTCTCACTTTTTCTCCTATTTCTCATCCTCCATCTTTCTAATTTACCCTCTGTATAACAACTTGTCTCTCTTATAATCTTCATCTCCACTTTCTTTCTCCTAACATTTTATTTAATAATTTTCCCCCTCAATTTATTTTTATCCTGACCTCTTTTGGCGTTTGTCTTTATATCTATCCATCTGTCTGCCCATCCATCCATCCATCTTTATCCACCCATTTCTCTCTCTCTCTCTCTCTTTCTCTCTCTCTTTCTCTCTCTCTCTCTTTCTCTCTCTCTTTCTCTCTCTCTTTCTCTCTCTCTTTCTCTCTCTCTCTCTCTCTCTGTCTCTCTCTCTGTCTCTGTCTCTGTCTATCTCTGTCTCTCTCCCTCTCTCTCACACACATGATTGTTGAGCATTGGTAGCCAAATTCTTTTAATACTGAGTACGTTATTGATATTTGCCAGGATTTTTTAAATCCCTTTTTTTTTCTTCCAATATTTATATATTTATATATACTTCGTTTTGGGATTTGGTTTGCAAAATCCTTTATGTGAGTTCGTGTGTTGAAGTATATTTTGTTGTGTCTGGGGAGAGTTATTCTCTTTTAGTGCCTTATTTAACCTTCACTGGTAAAGTTTTCACTCATTTACTTATTTATTTTTCTAGAATTTTCATTGCATCTTGCAACCTTTGCAATAGTTGTTGCAACTGTTTCAAACTTTTCAATAGTCGTTGACTATTAGTCAACGAATATTGAAAAGGTTGCAAGATGCAATGAAAATTTTAGAAAAATAAATGAGTGGAAACTTTACTGGTGAGTAAAGCACTAAAAGAGATTGACTTTCCCCAGACACAACGAATATATATATTGCACTGAAAGTAATGCAAAAGTGGGCCTAACATTTTTATTAACTGACACGCCATTCAAATTGCACATGTTGGTAATTATCTTCCACTATAATGAACATAGTTTTCATCATGAGCAATTGCATTTGCACCATCTTTGAACCCAACTCTTACATCCCTTAGGAAAAACATAAAGGTGTGTACTGTTGTCTACTTTTACACAGCCACCTCCACCTCATTTTTGTCATCAAGTCATTATTCTCCAAGACTGTCCATTTGCTCAAACAGGTAAAAAGAACCGGCTGTTGCAAGCAAAAATAAATACTGAAAATAACGCATTTGGCCAAATTTGGACCTACGACAATTTTACATAATAGCAACGACATATATCCATATACGACAGGCTTCTTTCAGTTGCCATCTACCAAATCACAACGCTTTGGTTGACCTGAGGTTATAGTAGAAGACACTTACCCAAGATGCTTACAGTGGGACTGAACCCAGAACTATGTGAATGGGAAGCAAGCTTCTTACCACACAGCCATGCCTACACTTTTAATGATAGATAACATACAAAATAAATTCTCAATTTATTGAAATTATCTTTGCTTGGTACCAATTCTAAAGGAAAGGGAGAAAATCTCAATTCTCCAAAACTGACATGTCATTTCTCTCTTGCCATCATTGTTTCCTCTTCCTTGTACTTACTCTTTTGTTTTCTTGCTGTCAACTTCACTCTGCCTCACCTAACACAACTGTCTTTCATCCTCCCCATTCTTTCTGAAACTGTTTCTTTACTGGCTCTCCTTTCTGGTCCCTTCCTCTTCTTACTACACTTTAGTTAGGCTGTGTGGTTAAGAAACCCATGTAGTTTTGGGTTCAGTCCCACTGCATGGCACCTTGGGCAAATGTCTTCTACTATAGCCCTGGGCCAAACAGTACATTGTGAATGAACCTGGTATAAGGAAACTGTATGGAAGCTTACCACATGTGTGCCTGTCATGACTGATGCCAGTGTTGCATGGCTGGCACCTAAAAAGTATCCTTTGAATTTTGGATCGCACGGAGGCAGTGACAAGTGACAGAGACCTTTGGCAATATCCCATGCTTGAGAAGATCTGTCAAGCCAAGTGAGATCTTAGTCATGGCCGATGCCAGTGTTTCGCAACTGGCACCCATGCCAGTGGCCCATAAAAGGCGCCCATTACACTCTTGGAGTGGTTGGCATTAGGAAGGGCGTCCAACTGGAGAAATCAGTAAAATCAAATTGTAACCTTGCGCAGCTTTTCAGTTGAACTATCCAAACCATGCCAGCCTTGGAAAACAGACATTAAATTATGCTGATTATATATATATATATATATATATATATATATATGCACACACACACACACACACACACACACACACACACACACACACACGTGGGTAAAAATAAGTACAAAAAAAAGGGTTTTGTATGATCGTGTACAGAGGAATATATTATTTCAGTTAAGAGTTCCAACTCTGTCTGTTTTTTATGTTTTTAATTTATATTCTTGTAAAATTTATGTGGGATATGGAATATATAATATAAAAAAAAGATGGATGGTACAATGAAATGAAGTATTGAATGTCTTATTGAATATATGGAATATGTCTTATTGAATATATTAAATATTGAGTGTTCAATATTTCATATATTCAATAAGACATATTCCATATATTCAATAAGACATTCAATACTTCATTTCATTGTACCATCCATCTTTTTTTATATTATATATTCTATATCCCACATAAATTTTACAAGAATATAAATAAAAAACAGAGAGTTGGAACTCTTTTAAATGAAATATATATATATATATATATATATGCTTGACCACTAAATCCACAATTTTGTTTTTATTCTCTCTCCTTTTGTCTCATATTCCTTTCTGTTGAAGTGTGTAGGCTCGAAACATAAAATGCTTTTTCACTTTCCCCGAGTGTCAAACTAATACACCTGCTTCTGGTTCATACACCTGTCTTCGTCTTTTGTTTTTCTATAAATTTCAACTATATATTTATTAAAATTTTTTTTTTACATTTCATACTTAGAGATTTAAAGTGGAAGTATGAACTTCATTTCAATAGACATACACACAAACACACACACTCCCTCTCTCTACTTCAGAAGATGTCTGTAACCAGTAACATTTTTTGTGCATTACTCTTTTGTCTTTGCATCTATTACAGGAGAGTTTAACTATTATAAAAATGAATGAAAGTGCTAATAAAGAATTATCCAAGATTCTGACTGCCTCCTTTTTCTCAATATACAATATCTGTACACTACTTCAAACACTCTCTCACCACACACACACACGCACGCACGCACGCACGCACGCACGCACGCACGCACGCACGCACGCACGCACGCACGCACGCACGCACGCACGCACGCACGCACGCACGCACGCACGCACGCACGCACGCACGCACGCACGCACGCACGCACGCACGCACGCACGCACGCACGCACGCACGCACGCACGCACGCACGCACGCACGCACGCACGCACGCACGCACGCACGCACGCACGCACGCACGCACGCACGCACGCACGCACGCACGCACGCACGCACGCACGCACGCACGCACGCACGCACGCACGCACGCGCGCGCGGCTGGTTTGCTTGACTAAAACACTTCAAAGTAGCGCTAGAGCATGGCCAGAGTCCGATGACTGAAATGAGAAAAAGATACACAGGCATAGTCACATGCAAAGTTTGTTATTCTAGATCTATCTGTCTAGCTTTGTCTGTTTGTTTCTCTCTCTCTTTCTTCATCTATCTGTCTATCTTTCTATTTATCTGTGTCTCTTTCTCTCTCTCTCTCTCTCATAGTTTTCTAGATCTGAACTCATAGACACACTGACACATATGCATACAGATGTATACAAACAGGTATGTGCCTCAATGCACTTAAAAACACGCACGCACAGTCAGTCTCGCACACTGGTGTGATAACATTCTCTCTCAGCAACAGCTGTTTCTCCAGCCTGTGCTAATAAGTGACATAGTATATATATTAGTCATAGGGTGCTAATGCTTTGTTAATTGCTGGGTGCAGTGAATTTGGTAGGGTCTGAAGCCAAAAGTCACAGCTGTTTACAGTGTTGCAGTGGAGAGAAATACAGCTGTCGTTTGATGGTTCATTTTCTGTCGCTCTAGGGTGGTTTTTTTTTTTTTTTTTTTTTTTTTTCAATGTTGATGCAAGGAATAACAGCTAAATCTACTTCATATCACACAGCACTATCTTCATTAAAAGACATATTGGACAAAATGTAACTTGGTTCAGCCATGAATAGTCATGACTGAAACATCTTTGATCAAAATATTTGATTAGGGATAACTTGTAACTAAATAGTAATAGTCTATAGCCTAGATACTTAACTCCCTGGCTTGTGGGCCCGGTTTCCCAGTTTCAGTGGCGTATGTGTTTACCAGCTGGATGGGACGCCAGTCCATCGCAGCATTACTCATTTTTTACCAGCTGAGTGGACTGGAGCAACGTGAAATGAAGTGTTTTGTTCAAGAACACAACGCGTCGCCTGGTCCAGGAATCGAAACCACGATCTTACGATCATGGTATTGACACCCTAACCATTAAGCCACACGCCTCCACATTGTATAGTATAACTAGCTGTAAATAACTGAGAGCTTTTAAACAGTTTCTTACTGTAACCAGGTGTGTGTGTGTATTGGGTCATTCCATAAATAATGTGGACTTTTTATACTTTCATTTTTCAAAATTATAATAGTTCTTTTTTAATCTAAAATATACTCTTTCATTTTCTACAATGTGAATATAGTAAGTGGGGCATCATTTCTCATTCAAACTGTTCCAGCCTTTGGAATGTCATCTTCCCTGTATGTGGTTGAGCATTATCCTGGTGGAAGAACACCTTTCATCTTGAAACCAAAGATGGTCGTTTTTCTTCTAGCACTGACTTGGATGACTGTTCTATGACCAAATCCAAGCTTCTCTCTCTCTCTCTCTCTTTAAATTTCAAACAAATTTATTTTAATATAGGGTAGGACTGCCTTTGGCAGTAATTAATTGCAGCTTGAATTCTATGAGGTATAGACTCGTACAAAGTTTGAATTGTTTCCAAAGGAATTTTTGTCCTTTCTTCAGCTAAAACAGTCTCCAGTTCTTGTAGTGATGATGGAGGGGATCGGCTCCTTACTTATTTTTCTAAAATGCACCATAAATGTTCAATAATATTGAGATCTGGGGACTGTGGTAGCCAGATAAGATGTTCAACTTCACTAGAATGTTCCTCGTGCCATTCAGTAACAACTTTAGCTGTATGAATTGCTGCATTATCATCCTGAAAGAGTGTGTTTCCCTCCGGAAACATTTTCACAACCATAGGATGGATTTGATCAGATAAAATGCTTAAATTGTCTTGACTATTAATTCTGCCATGAAGGGAAACCATTGGGCCGGTGGATTTCCAAGATAAAGTCCCCCCAAATCATCTCAGATCCTCCATGTTTAACAGTTGGAAGAAGGTAGTCTAGGTCAAATGCTTCTTTTGGCTGTCTCCACATGTATACTCGGCTGGTGGTCAGAAATAGGGAAAGGATAACTTGTCCAAGAAAATAACATTCTTCCACTGCTCTAGGGACCAATTCTGTAGGTTTTTACTTTACTCCAAATGCTTTGCATTGTTTGTTTTAGAAAGTAGTGGTTTTCTGATTGCAGCCCTCCCGTGAAATCCGGCTTTGTGCAGCTCCTGGCGAACAGTTTTTGTGGAAACTGGGTTCTCGAGGTGATCAGTAAGCTCTGCAATAATTTTGGGAGCTGTACTTTTGTGATCCTTTCTAACAATTCATGCAAGAATCCAACAGGTCCCATCTGAATGTTTTGGTTTTCTTCCAGACTTTTGTTTCAACAAGGAGGTTTTTCCCTCTTTCTCAAAGGTGGTCATTACTTTCGAGACAGTACTTCTTGATACACCAAACATTTTGGCTGTTTTTTTAATGCTAGCATCTGCCATATGAGCACCAACAATTTGACCTCTCTGAAAGTCTGATAGATCTGTCATTTTAATGAATTTTAATTACCTTTTTCTGATTATATCTGAAAAGAAACAGCAATTTTAGCAAAACATTAAGCAACACTAATAATAAATCAAAAAACATAAAAATAAATAATTTTTTGACAATTTTATAGACATTTCAAAATTATGATGCTAGGTGTTTCCATTATTTTGTCCAACCCCGGTGTGTATATATATAAATGAGAGAGAGATGTACATATGTATGTACAATCAGTGTTTTTGTTAGCTTAAAGTACTGAACTCGAATCCATCTCTTGAATAGGGCTTTGAGTGGGATAGTGATTAAGTCTTGCTAGACTAGACTGATTTGCTCTACATCATACAAACAATGCTGTCATTAATCTTTTGTCACAATAAGTAAAAGCTTCATTATATATTTCCTCATTTCCTTCATTAGCTTAAAGTGCTGAGCTGGAATGCATTCCCTGAGTATGGTTGGCCATGCCATATACTACAGCTCCAGATACTACAATTACAAATTAAGTCTTTAGCAGTTTCCTCATCACTTGGCTTCACATGCTACAGATACTACATATATCTACAGATACTACATATATCTACAAAAAGACAAACTTTTTAGCAATGCTCCTATAACACTGTACATTAGTATTGTATTACTGGAGGATCAATGCGATGTATTATTATAGCAGTTACTATCATAAATCTAGTGACACAATAAGCAAAGGTTTTCTCTGGGCAGGTCATCTGCAGTCAATTCAGTAATGAACTGAAGCATGAAATATCAAATTACACTTCATTGATGTAAGTACACCATCAAAGGGTTGTACCTTCTTTATATAGATATACCAAAGAGTTGTTTGATGTCATTGTGACATAATGTTTATAAAACATGAAATCTGACAAAAATAGTTTGATATTGAAAAGCAATTTCATGGTAAGGAAAGAAAGGCAATAATGATATTGTTGTTATAGCAATTACAAATGAATTTGGGAAATGAAGAAAATTGGTATCTTATTCATTTAGTCCTTGATCATAACTGAAACAATTCGATCTAGCAATAACAGTCAGTCTTTAAAATTACATCCTACTGTCTTCATCAGAAGGGACATTACATTGAACAGTGTCATTTTATTTGTACAAAATTACAGGACAGTCATAGCTGAGACACAATTGATCAGGGGGTCTGATCAAAAGGATACATGATATATTTGTTTTTATAATTTTGGTATTAGGAAGGGCAGCCAGTCGTAGAAACCATGCCAAATCAGACTGGAGTCTGATGCAGCTCTTCAGCTTACCAACCTTCGTCAAACCATCCAACCCATACCAGCATGGACAACGGACATTAATTGATGATGATAATAAAATCAAGATAAATATATTGAATGTGTATATTAATCTAGGGATACATGTGTACAGTATTTTATTAACATATTGCAGTTTACGTTTTATATTTTGAACATTTTGCTAATT
The DNA here is from genome assembly GCF_046866305.1 of Octopus bimaculoides. Taxonomy (NCBI): domain Eukaryota; kingdom Metazoa; phylum Mollusca; class Cephalopoda; order Octopoda; family Octopodidae; genus Octopus; species Octopus bimaculoides. The sequence goes on from NC_142933.1 coordinate 26,204,875, forward strand.
TTTCAAGGATTTTGGTTTTTAACAGAACGATATTCAGTAAGAATTAATTTTAATTCTGCAGAAGTTTAACCAGTTTCTTTTTAATGCTAAAAATGGAGAATGTTTTCAGTAAATTCTCATTGTTGAGATTCTGCTATAATCTGGCATACTAAATTTGAAATCATTGATGTACTACATTTACATTTGTTTAAATTTTTACTCAGCAACAGTGACATATCTGTTCAAAGAACAAAAACATTATTGATGTTTGAACTTAAAGCAATTTTACAAATATGTAAAGCATTGTATTAAGTTGTGGATTCAACTTCATGCATTTTGGTGTAAAAACTCTCCAAACTAAATAAATTATATTATCAGCCAATAGTTTTTTGAGATAGCTTAACATCACATTTTGTAAATTCTAAAATATTTCGTACATCTTTTTTAATTTTTTTCATTTAATAAATATCCCTCCATATCTCCTGCCTTATTCATAATCTTTGAGTTTTATCACCTTTGTTTTGGCATTTCACAATGCTTGTACTCTTGAGAAAGTAGCGTAGATATGGATATCATCATCATCATCATCGTTTAACGTCCGCTTTCCATGCTAGCATGGGTTGGACGATTTGACTGAGGACTGGTGAAACCGGATGGCAACACCAGGCTCCAATCTAATTTGGCAGAGTTTCTACAGCTGGATGCCCTTCCTAACGCCAACCACTCAGAGAGTGTAGTGGGTGCTTTTACGTGTCACCCGCACGAAAACGGCCACGCTCGAAATGGTGTCTTTTATGTGCCACCCGCACAAGCCAGTCCAGGGGCACTGGCAACGATCTCGCTCGAAAATCCTATGGGAGCCAGTCAGGCTGTACTGATCCTTGGGCTTTATTCTCCTTGTAAAGTAAGGGTTTTCCCTTAATGTGGTATAACTTTAAGCTAGCATTATGGTTACAGGTTACCTCTGGTCTCAGCACCTTCCTATTCTGTGCTATAGATGTGACATCAAGCCAAGGTTCTATGTCAATATCCTTAGCTTTGACTTATGTTCTTTTTTCCCTATATACTGCTACATTTACCTGTGGACAGGCATATGATACACTAGCCAAGCTTGTCTATTCACATGATTCTCTAGTTTTAGTGACCAATCGTCAAGTCTCTATAATCCCTTTCACTCATCAGTCATATTTCCCTCAAACTCCACTTGTGGTGACATAGAAATTTTCT